>NW_026899285.1:0-77543 GCF_033153095.1 Gastrolobium bilobum
TCCCAATTGCGATAGGCAACACCAATGTTGGCCGGGCACTTTGTGATCTTGGAGCAAGCATCAACTTGATGCCATTGTCAATATGCAAGTCATTGGGAATTTCTGAGTTGAAGCCAACCATGGTATCTTTACAACTTGCTGACCGTTCTTTGAGGAGACCTAGTGGAATCATAGAAGATGTTCTTGTTAAAGTTGACAAGTTCATCTTCCCTGCTGATTTCATCGTGTTAGACATGGAGGAGGAGAGTGAAATACCCCTTATGTTGGGTAGACCGTTCTTGGCCACAGCTCGAGCTATGATTGATGTAGAACAAGGAAAGCTCGAGTTGAGGATGAATGATGAGAAAATCACTATCAATGTCTTCGATGCTATGAAGAATTCATCTGATCACAGTGATTGTTTCAGACTTGATGTGTCTGAAGAGGTGATTATGGAAGAGAAAAGTGATTATCAAGAGCTTGAAGAAGAGTTGAAGGCTCAAGATGAAGCTACTCCACAAGAAGAGCTAGAAGTTGTTTTTGAGGTGCTAGAAAAGAAAGAAAATGATCTAGTTACAGTAGCACCAAAAACAGAGTTGAAAGAGTTTTCTGAAACGCTGAAATATGCATTCTTGGGAGATAAAGAGCAATATCCCGTTATCATCAATAAAGAGTTGTCTATGGATGAAAAAGAGAAGTTGTTGAAAGTGCTCAAGGAGCACAAGACAGCTATTGGGTGGTCTATTTCTGATTTGAAGGGCATCAACCATTCTTTCTGTACTCACAAGATGCTAATGGAAGACAATGTTAAACATGTGAGACAATCTCAGAGAAGACTAAACCCCACAAAGAAGGAAATTCATCAGTGGCATGAAGGAAGCAAGCCAAAGGTTAAGATGGAAAAGCCCAAGGGTAAGGAAAAGCATGTGAGGACTAAGTTTAAAGTTTCTGAGAACCCTCATCCTTATCCACATGCATATGAGTATAACCATGGCGGGACACAAATTCTGAGTAAGGGTATAGTGTCATCACTGAGCCCGAGTTACCAGCCACCATGATCACAAGGGGTACGTCAGGCTCGTGACGTTAAACAAGCGCTACTTGGGAGGCAACCCAATGAGTTTTTATTATTATTTTTATTTTATTTTATTTCCTTTCTCTTATCTGTGTTTAATTTTTATTGTGATGTTTTATTTTCATTGTCTTTGTTTGACCATCTAGGTTTATGTTAGGGTCATTTGAACCTCTTTGGTATTTTGGGTTGTAATTCTCCAGTACATTGGTCATGTTATTTTCTGTTTGACATTTCACATGTGTGTTGTTTATACTTGCGCAGCAGTATTTTCTCTGACTACTTTAGTTATTGCTGAGGACAGCAATGTTCTAAATCTGGGAATTGGGGCCGCATACACGGAAATCGAGGTATCACACACAGAAAAAGGTTCAGCAGATTCATAGCCACTTCAGGGGAGTTATTTTAACCTTTCTAGTTATGTTCATCTTTATTTTCATTTTGGTAGAAAGTTCGTGTTTTTAGTTTCAATTCCTGCTATGAGAAAGCAAAATTCTGATTTAGATGTGCTACTCAGTCAATTCCTTGGTTGGATATGAGGAAGCATTGCATGATATGCAGCATTGTCATAACATTGCATAGAGCATGAATAGAGATTATGATTGCTCGTTTGTTTGATTTCTATGATAATGATGCTTAGACTGAAATTAAGAGGAGTCTAGTTTGATACCACAGCTTGTGAGGTTTGTGCCTATACAATAAACTTTTTTTTTAGAGTCCTCACTGCAGTAGTACTCTAGAACTTGATCTAATTCTCTCCAATGCATGTGTTGGTTGAAGTGATAGAGGCATTTTATTCTATTAAGCTTATGGCCAAATAGCTACCTGAGAAATCATCCATTGTTAGCCATGTTGAGCCTGAGACCAATTTTTTAATTACCTTATTAAACTGTTTAAACCACTTCCATCAGAACTTACCTTAATTGAGATTGAAATGTCAATAATCAAAAAGTTAGAAGTGATTGAGGTAAGCTCCACTAGAAGTTAAGCAGTTGAAAAGGAAAAGAGAAGAATAGTTCTCATGTGAGATTGAAGAGGAAAGAAAAATAAATTGCAAAAATTGAAAAGCAATGATGAAGAAAAATGTGAGAAAGAGGATGAATCATGAATCCAAGTAAATAGTGGAGCTGAAACATAAGTTGAGATATGATTGAGTCTTAATGACAATGGTGTTTCAATCTCAATGATTATTCAGCTACTTCCCAAATGATTATACCTTTAAAGCCAAGCCAAGTTATAACCGTGAGAAGCCCTTTTGATCAGTCATGCATGTGTTGGTATTCCTCATCTTCAGGAACTTGAGAATAAGATCAAGCTTATGGCAGTGCAACAGCTGTGATGGAATGAGTGATGACAAATACCCCCAAACACTGAGTGATGAGTAAATATTATGTCTTGTGAGGGGTAATCAAGTTAGACTCTGATGTTTGAATGTAGTTGATGAGCATCATCTTAAGTTTGACGTGAAAATCATTCATGCTTAGTATAGTGATCTTTATGATTGTCTGTGCAATGTTGTGCTTGATTGATTGAACCTTGCTTCCCATGCTTAAATTCTGTTTATTGCTGAGGACAGCAACATCTAAATCTGGGAATTGTTTGATGTGCGTCTAGCATATGATGTTTTCTAACTTGAAAGAAGCAAGGAATTAATCATAAATGAGTGAAAATAGTCATTAAATGCAAGAAATATTGATTATTCCTTCTCAATCATGTTCTCACTCAAGTTATATGTTAAATAGCACGAAACGCCGCAAAAAAGGAGCAAAAACAGAGAAACCAAATTTCCCGCTGGCGCACGCCGCGCGGAGGTTGGCGCACGGGGCTCGGTACCTGGCGCACGAGGCGCCTTATCGACGATTTGCTTCTGTTTCGGCCGCGCACGGAGCGCTGGAGGTGGCGCACGACGCTCCAACCTGGCGCCCAGCGCGCGGGAGTTGGCGCACGGCGCGCGGGACTGGCGCACGGCACTCCAGAGTTGGCGCCCGGGGCGCCGTTTACAGATTCAGCTTCTGTTTCTCCCAAGTTTGGGGCGCCAGGCTTGGCGCCCCGTGCGCGGGCGATATATTTTTAAGTGCGAATCAGCTAAAATAAGGCCCAATTGGAGTGCAAAGGAAAATAGGTTTTCCCAAAACCTAATAAAAGGATCAGAAACATAGGGAGAAGGGACTTTTGGGGAATCAAGGGAGGAAAACAACAAATAGAGCAGAGATTCCTTGGAGCTTCTCGGAGATTCAAGGGTTCGATCGATCAAGACGGAAGATCTTCATCTTCCCCTTTCTCTTCTAGGTTTTAAATGCTACTTTCTTTTATTGTTATTTTGTCAGACATGAACATGTCTGGCTAGTTTTATCATTGTGGTAAGGGTCACAACCCTTGATGTGAACCCCTTGTACCTTGGTTGAAATTTATGATTATCTATTTTAATTGCATTTATCTTTTCTTGTTCTTCATTCTATAATTCTATTGGAACTGATCAATCTAGTAGGGTTGCGAGGGTTAGGGTTTACAATAGGGATGTTGGAATTCTAATTCCTGACAAAGAATAAGATAACTGTTCATGTACGCACTAGGGATAGGCTACATGAACAGCGAACGTTAAAGGTTCATTGATTCTAAGGGTTAACTCGAAAAGGGATTTCTAAGGGATTAGGATTCTAATAGAGTTAACAAGGTTAAAGTCACTAAGGGATTAGGGCTTAACTACTCATATAAAAGATGATGAATTGTTCGATCAATTGAATAGGTAAATGTAAACGTAATCCAAGTTGCAAGGTGGGGATCGGAAAGGTGTTTGTTTCTCTTTACCGCAATATTTTCTCAAATATTTTCCCAATCCTTAATCTTTTGTTCTTGCATTCTGAAAACACTTTTGGAATCATTTACATTTTTACTTTAATTATTTTAGTTTGTTTCATGAACTGCAATCATTCTCAACCTATTTTGATTAATCCAACAAGAGAGGAATAATTATAACAACTTAGGTGCCTCAATCCTCGTGGAGACGATACTCTACTCACTCTTTATTACTTGGTACGATCGGTGCACTTGCCGATTTTACGCATCACCTGAACATGTCGCTATTGAATCCAACTCCAAATTTTTTGATAAAATAGCAATCTCCTTCATGGATTTTCTTCTGCACCGGCAAAGAACCTTTGGCAGTGGCGTGGATCCTACCACCCTACAAAAAAACACAGCCAACTCACAAAAAAATGGAAGATTTAAAAACGCAAGAACCAAGATTTTAAAAACGCTAAGAACTACTTGTTCATCCAATAAAACCATTTCAACGTTGTCGTCAAATTCTCTACGTTGAAAGTTAGGAACTTTCCAAGCCTGAACCATCTTCACCTTAATCCTCAAGTCCTCCTTGGCAGAACGAAGAAGCTGATTAAAGACATATTGGTTAGACGATCAAAGACAGAACGAAGAAGCTGATTCTTTGAAGCTGTGTGTTGTAACTGATATTCAGCTATTTTCAAAAAAAAAGACGACGAACAGCAGCAAGAAAATCGCATAGAATGATATGGGATGTGGAGAAAAAAAGAACGACTAAGAACAGGAGAAAGAAAAAGGATGTGTTTTTGCAATGATATGGAATGTGGGGAAAAAAAGAACGACGAAGAACAGGAGAAAGAAAAATGATGTGTTTTTGCAATTCATATAACAATGAGAAGCCTTGTATATTTTTTTAAATGTTTAGCAATTCCAATGGAGAGAGTAGCTGAACATTAAATGAGTTGTCAGATTTAAAAAATCAAATTTAAATTTTGAACTCCAAATTTCAAATTTTAAAATAAGATGAGTTGTCTGCCAATACAATTGATAACAAATCTGTACCATTGATTTGAGATACCAAATTGTGTCCATCGATTTTGATTCCAAATTATAATTTCTTTTATAATTTTTTTATTCCATGATTTACCAAAGAAGGAAACTTTTTAAATTTTTGTAGTGTGAATGCAAATTTGAAATTGAAGGAGGAAGTGATACGTCAGCGGGGTTGCCAAATAATGGGTTTGTCTTAGAATGTAAGATGTGAGTCTTTTTTTAATTTATGAGGGTAACTAAAGTGGGACCGTATTTTTTGTTAGGGACTTAAAAAAGTATTTACTCATAAGATTATTGAGGGTAAAAGTAAAATGATAAATTATTTCAAAAATAATGTTTTTCATTGATCTCTTATGTATATATAAATATATACGGAGTTTTTTTTTTCTGTTCTCCTCATATAGCTTTATATATTTTTATATGTACATAGAAAATAAAATTATCTCACGGTGAAATGAGAAATATTAATAGTCGAATTTACTCTAAAATTGATCATGTTTATAAAAAAACAAGGATTTATAATATAGGAAACAACATGAATGATCTCTGTCGAGAAATTTGCAAGGGAACTAAATCCCGTAATTAAAGCTGAAAGTAAAAACGGGGGTTTCCAATGTGATTTAAAATGGGAAGTAAAAGAAAGAAAAAACAATATTTAAAAACAGAAATATCAATTTAAAAATAATCCACCTAAGAATTATGATTCCTCGTACATATATTGAACAAATAATTATCAAATCGTGATTCATCCTAAAGCGAATCATTATTTCATTATATAATAACCAAAAAAAAATTATGATTGATTTTTTACATGTAGAGTTAATACACATGAAGTAAAAGGTTTAAGATTAAGTTTCAATTAATCTCCTAGTTACACTGTTAAATGAAAACAAATTCTTTGGCTGTTGTATATTAATATACATCATGATCGGTTCTCAAAAAAAAAAGAAACAGGAAGAACTCTATATAAGTGCACTGATACTGATATCTATCTATAAATTAATAAATCAATACAAGTGGGGTGAAGGGAGAAGAACACGCGTGAAGGATGCTAGACATAAAAGAGTGGAAAATTCCAAACACTACCAATTTTACATGAAGAGGGGGTTCTGTAGAGAGTAAAGAGAAGAAAATATAAGTACAAAGTATATTATAGCTGCAGCGAAACTTGCAAGGAGAGCTCCAGAGACATGGTCACAATATTTAGGAACTTGTCCGCAAATGGGTAACCAACCGGCATGACTATTGCCTTTCTTGCCCACCTGAGCTATTGCAAGTGCTGCTGAAACGCTTGAAGAGAGTAACATTGCTATCCCCTAATGAAATATTACCAAAAAAATGTGAAGTCGTTACTTTTTTTTTTCATAGACCCCAAAGTGTACGACGAGTCATACACTTTTGATTAAAGTATGACTGGTCAAATATAGTATAATTTGTAAGAATTTGTAAACAAAAAGTTTGTAAATATATCATTCCTCCTGAAAGTTTAATACGATAGCGGTAAATGTTTGCTTACCGCATCTAAGATTAACACCAAACGCCAAAGTGAATTATGGTAACATGTGAAGAGAACAATAAGGCTGTATCCACTTGCTATGGCTTCTGCTATCACAAAATAACTATAGCAAGCAAATATCAAGAAAATATAGTCAATTTGAAATGCTTATAATGATTGAGATTCACATTTTCTCAGAAAAGGATATAAAGGGGGAAGAAAATCTCACACGAATGCTGGCTGGTTGCTATATTTTGCAGTGAAGGTTAAGTTGAGGACCTCAGCAGAGTCATGGGTTGTAACCATAACAACAGTTGCTGCTATAGTTGCTCCAAAGGCTAGTAATCTTAGGAAAAGGGTGAGGACTATCTTGGTCTTGGTCATGGTGGACACTGCCTTGAAATCGAGACAAGTTTTGATCAGAAGGGAAATGAGTTCTTAAAGAAGCTTTTTAACATACAAAAGCTGAACAATATATGCAGTGAATATGCAAGTGTTAGGTAGCCAATATGTGGTTTAGTAGCCTCTCAATTACATTAATATTTCAAATTTGACTTTGTTGATTGTTTACCTAATCATCACATATGATAGACATTTGTCAGCCAGTGAAGTAACTCGAGAGTTATAATTAGAGGTGGGGGGTTGGCCAGTTTAACCTGCCATTTGTGGCAGGTTAGATTGAAAAATTTTACTCGCCAATTGTTTGAATCTGTCCCGTTTAAATAGGTTGATTCGTCACGTTGATTTTTTATTTTATTTTTTTAAAAAAAATGAATTAATGATATTTTTTATATCCTTTTTGTCATAGTTTGATATTTTTTACATTGCAATATAATTTTATTTTTTTTAACATATTTCAATTAATTCATTGCTTTACGATTAGTCTGGTTCAGAGTGAGTTCCAGGAATAAGATTTTAAATTTCTCCCAAAAATAATACTGGAGGGCTTTTTGACCCTTATAACCCTTTATTATTAACTAATTACCGATTTGACCTTGATTATAAACTATTTCAAAAATTTAACCCCCTCAAAAAACATAACACCAATCTGCCCCTGTTTGACCGTTGACCACCAAGCCTACCCGGGTACACCCCTCTGTACCCGGGTATTTTTTGAAATTTTTTGTCTACCCGGGTAAGGAGGAGTGTACCCGGGTATTGTTCTTCGTACCTGAGAAATTGCTTGAATTATTTACCCGGGTAGGGAGGGGTGTACCCGGGTAAATCTTCGACCACCCATTTGGTACTTGCTATAACTGGGGCAACTTGTAGCTGATGGATATAAGAACAGATATGATTTATTTGATTTTACCACAAGTTAATTATATTTGCGGATGTGTAATTAATTGTTTCATGGTAATTTTTTCTCTCTCTCTTTTTTACAGCTAATGAGATAGATCAGTATTATCAAGTTAAGCATGCCTAACCAATTTGAAGAGCTTTTAGCTTTGAGAATGGATTTGGAATTTCCATACATCAACACTTTACTGCTCATCAAAGCGGTCCCTGTTCGTATCGATTATGATGGGGTCTACTTTTATAGTGTTAACTGAGAATTCCCTTTCTAAAATAATCATTGAAAAATATTTGTGTGCTTTACAGACCCAAAAAAGTTGCAGAGGCGGAGCATGTGATAGTGGGTGCCTCCATATTCAAAGCTTGGAGAAGAAGAGTGCATGGGAGATCCAAAGAGTAATCATACCCGGGTGGTCGAAGATTTACCCGGGTACACCCCTCTCTACCCGGGTAAATAATTCAAGCAATTTCTCATGTGCGAAGAACAATACCCGGGTACACGCCTCCCTACCCGGGTAGACAAAAATTTTCAAAAAATACCCGAGTACAGAGGGGTGTACCCGGGTAGGCTTGGTGGTCAACGGTCAAACAGGGGCAGATTGGTGTTATGTTTTTTGAGAGGGTTAAATTTTTGAAATAGTTTATAATCAAGGTCAAATCAATAATTAATTAATAATAAAGGGTTATAAGAGTAAAAAAGCCAATACTGGAGTGATCAAACACATGTTTTTATATCCTTCTACATAGTTTTTTTACGCCAAGTGAGCAAGCATCATTTGACATGTAATATAAATTTTGAAGTGTTTCGAAATACATTGAGGGGACGTTTGGTTGAGGAGAAATTTTTTGAATACTAGGGAAATATAATTACTAGAGAAAT
Source organism: Gastrolobium bilobum (assembly GCF_033153095.1). Taxonomy (NCBI): domain Eukaryota; kingdom Viridiplantae; phylum Streptophyta; class Magnoliopsida; order Fabales; family Fabaceae; genus Gastrolobium; species Gastrolobium bilobum. The sequence goes on from NW_026899285.1 coordinate 8,557, forward strand.
GGTTGGAAAGTGAGTTTGGTAGGAAAATGTAAAAAAAGTTGTTTGGTTGACCAAAATATTATCAGAGAAATTTATTTAAATTTGCAAAATCTATGTTCGGAAAAAACTTCGTACCTATTTTTTCACTTCTCCAGTTATCTCAAAATACCACATCTCAAGTGGTATTCTGTAACAGTGAATTTCATCCAAAAATCAACACAAAAGTCATTTCCAAATCTATCCTATTTGCCTAGTATTTTTTCAAAAACCTGAACCAAACATGATATTTTCCAATATTCACTTACACTTTTTCATCAATCCTAAAATAAATCTTCTACCAAACACTAGCTGACATTTTGAATCCAATTTAAAAAATAAGATAAGTTACCCTTTGCCACCTCTAACAAACTTATGCAGTTTTGACCACCATACTGAATCGGTAAGCAAGACAAAGGCTCTGGTCACCTACCTCATTGAATTCTGACATTGTTTCCTCTGTCCCATGTATAAGGTGGACTTATTACTTTTATTTATTTCATTATTAACTTACTATCTTCATGAACCAAAGGTACAGTGACCAAAGTGTTACTGTTGGCAAAAAAAATTACCAAACTATTACTTCAATAGTAAATTTTGTCAAAATGCCACGTGGCATATTTCGTTACACTGTATAGCGAAATATGTATGCAAATAATTCGCTACACAGTGTAGCGAAATATGCCACGTCAGAATGCACAGTACCAAAAATGCCACGTGTCAAACAGGGAGAATTTTGCTACACTGTGTAGCGAAATTCTATCTGTTTGACACGTGACATTTTTGGTTCTGACATGGCATATTTCGCTACACTGTGTAGCGAATTATTTGCACACATATCTCGCTACACAGTGTAGCGAAATATGCCACGTGGCATATTTTCGTTACACTGTATAGCGAAATATGTATGCAAATAATTCGCTATACAGTGTAGCGAAATATGCCACGTCAGAATGCACAGAACCAAAAATGCCACGTGTCAAACAGGGAGAATTTTGCTACACTGTGTAGCGAAATTCTATCTGTTTGACACGTGACATTTTTGGTTCTGACATGGCATATTTCGCTACACTGTGTAGCGAATTATTTGCACACATATCTCGCTACACAGTGTAGCGAAATATGCCACGTGGCATTTTGGAAAAATTTATTGTTAACGTGTCAGTTTGGTATTTTTTTTTTTGCCAACAGTGGCAAAATAGTCACTGTTCCTGAACCAAAAGCTCAAAAACTTCACTTCGCATCACTTTATATATATGGGAAAAATTACTCTTATGTTACATGTGACAAATTTCTCTTCTACACACTTTTCGATAACTGTGCCACCTTTTTCTTTTCTTTTCTTTTTATTTTTCAGGTGGTGAAACCCACAAGTTTATCTCTGTGACATGAGATAACTTATCTCCTATAACATGCGATTAATAAAACCCTATATATATTTATATATATATATAGGATTACATGAGATAAACAACTCTCCTACACACACAAAAAGGGGTTGGGTCCCACCACTCTTTTTTCTCTCTCCTCTTACTGCTGGGTCCCACTTATACTTTTATTTGTACAACATGAGGTAGTTTTTTTCCCTACAATATAAGAAAAAGAGTAAACACCCTTTTTAGTCCCTGTCAATATCTACGAAGTCTTTTTTAGTCCCTGGCAATAAAAAAGGACCAAATTGGTCCCTGAAATTACAAAAAAAGGGTCATGTTAGTCCTTATGTCAACTCCCAAATATGTAGAGTGACCCTTTTCTTGTACTTTCAGGGACCAATTTGGTCCTTTTTTATTGCCAGGTACTGAAAAGGACTTTGTAGATATTGTCAGGGACTAAAAAGGGTGTTTACTCTAAGAAAAATATATCCCATATATATATGGGGAAAACATTTCTGCAGCCACTCTAGATAAGGTTGTCTACAGCTACCTTTTTTTTATAATACCCCTAACTTAATAATTAAATTAATTATTTTTAATTAAGTAATTAAGCATGTATTAGTGAGTAAAATTAAGTACAAGGCCTAATTAAGTGAATTGGGGTCACTTTTGTGGTAAAAAGTGTACTCGATGAAAATTAAGGGGTATAAGTGGATGTAGGCAAAAGTACCCAAAATATAAAAATAAAAATGTAAATATCCCTAGAAAAATATTACAAACCTTTGGGGTAAAGTTTGGTGGTGAATGGAGTTGAATAGATAGATGAGCTTATACCTGCTTAAGGCCACTTAACATAAGTTAAGTGACCCCAAGCAAATGAACCCATTCATTTTTCCCACCCAACCCGTCGACCCACAGAGGAAGAAAGAAAGAGAGAAGAGAAGGAGAAGAGGGAAAGGGAGGTCCAAACCCTAGCTCCACCACCCCTAAACCATTTTCTTTGATCCAAAAGCCTAAACCACTCCAAATCCTTCTCTCATCTTGAATCCAAGCTAGGTTTGTTGTGGGGAGTTTTGTGTTGTGAGAATTTTCCTCTCAAAAATCCACCCCCTTTGAAGGTTGAAGGGGTTTGGGAACATTTTACTCCTTGGAAGCTTGAGAAACCCTCAATCCTTGGTTGTGCAACCAATTGTGGTGAGTTTCTTCCCCTTGAACTTGGTTTTCATGGAGTTTCTAGAGGTTGAAGATGATGAATAATGTTTTTTGGGGTTTAATGAGTTTGAGTTTGAGGGAGGCTTGGTGCCTTTGTAAATGTTACTAGGAACGATAGATAAACGGTAGAAATGAGTTTAGAGTGTTATTTTAGTATGCTTTGATATTTGGATAAATCTAGGCTTGGAACTATGGATTTCCTTGCATTGTTAGCATTGTTTGATTTTATTCCTTATGTTGATAGGATTGAGGCAAGAGGACCAAGTGGAGTGACCAACCCTTGTGGTTGTGTGCAATTGAGGAGAGTTCAAGAGCAAGGTAAACCTTTGGACCTTGGGGTTGATCCCATTGAGTGTTCCACCATACTCTGTTGAGGAGAAATGGTTTATGAGATGTGATATATAATTATGATAGTAATTGTATGCCCATGCATTGATTCATGCATTGATAAATGTTATGATTGATTAATTGATGTTTGATTGTTTAAGAATTATTGAGGAATGGTTGTAGAGGTAGAAATAATGAATGAGGTAACGGTTGAGGATTGTGATTGAGGTTATGAGCGATACTATTATGATGAGGATGATTGGTAGGAACTTCCCTTGGAAACAACCCTATGTGGATCTCCATGTGGTTAGAGCCTAAGAGAAACAGCCCTATGTGGATCTCTCTTGGAGGTTCCTAGATTGAGGTTAGGGACTTCCCTTGGAAACAACCCTATGTGGATCTCCAGGTGGTAAGAGCCTAAGAGAAACAACCCTTAGTGGATCTCTCTTGGAAGTCCATGTGATGGTTGTGGATGAGAATGTGTTAAGTTGTTATGATTATGTGTACATCGAAAGTGAACCTTAGGGTATAGTGATCTCCAAGGACCTCTAGTTTACTGTGATATATTCGTATATCTCACCCCGTGTTGTGGGGTATCATTTCAGGTACTGATAGAGGTGAGGTTGATCGAGGCAAGAAGCATAAGTAGATTGTACCTGATAGCTGGACATTTTGAGTTGCATGCCATTTAGGATTGCTATATGTATATTTTGATGCCACGTGATGTATTTTGGAGAACTTAGTGCATGATCATTGTAGTAGTAATAGGTATCTGATACATGGTTACTTGCTTTGATCATGTTCCTTTTGTAGCTAAGTCCCTTGGCATGTATATTAAATTGTAGGAACTATGATGTAAATGAGACTTTGATGAATTGTAATTAAGGCATGATGTAATGTTGTAATTAATAGAGATATTTATATGATGAAATGATTTGCATGCTTCTTTTGATGTATGTGTACCTTGAAAGAATCAAGAATCATGTATTGAAAGGATAATATGATGTCAATTAGGTGAAAGAAGACTTGTGGGTTGTAAATCCATGTAAAAATAAAGATATCCTATCTTGGTCCATATTTCATATCCTATATGATAGATTTGGACCCTTGTATCTAAATGGAAGTTGTAGATCTTCTTCTTAGCTTTCCAATGAGACCAAGATTGTACAAATAGGAGTAGTATAACTAAAGTTATGGATGAAATACCAAAGGAGGTCAAATTGCACTGTGGAGGGGGCTTAAGCCTGAAAATGGAGGCTTAAGCTCGCTCAGGGGGCTTAAGCGCCCTGATGCACCTGTGATGGCCAAAAACTCTCTGCCGGTGGGCGCTTTAGCTCCCTGGAGCGCGCTTAAGCGCTATTGGTGGCCTAAAAATCCCATTTTCCTCTGCCTTTGGGCGCTTAAGCTCGCTGGAGCGCGCTTAAGCGCCCTGCCGTGTGAAAAACTGGGTCGTGGAGGGCGCTTAAGCTCTCTCAGCGCGCTTAAGTGCGCAACCCATTTTCAGCATACACATGATTTAGTAAAATTGGCATAGCTTGAGCTACAAAGCTCCAAATTGGACGCGGTTTGAACCCACGCGTAACTAACAAAGAGATATATAGCCTAGTGTGAGATGAGAACTATATAGTAAGTAAAGGAATTCCAATTTAATAAAAGGTGAAGAGAATTTTGTAGTGAACTCGAACCTAATGATAATATGATGTTAAGCTTAATTTATTTTGTTCCGCAACGTAATATGGTTATGATCACACAATTGGGCATTTTAAATTCGACTTTGTTCAAAAAGAAAAATTTATCCGAATTTCTAATTGAACCAATGTGATTGTAACTGCGCTTAATATCATAATGTGATGTTAACAAACCGGTTATAGAACGGGGTGTTACATTTTTCACTAAGTACGACCGGTCGTACATTAAAATTGTATTTTCTCTCTCTGCCACGTCAGCCGACAATGTCTGAGGAAAGAGAAAAAAAGAACAGCTTTATTGTTATAACTATGTACGACCGGTCGTACTTAGTGAAAATGGGGTAGTTGTAGACAACCTTATCTAAAATGGCTGTAGAAATATTTTTCCCTATATATATAGGGATTTATTATTCTTATGTTACATAAGAAAAACTTATCTACTACACGCACAAATTTAATATGGGTCTCACTTTATTTTATTTTTCTCTTCCCTTGAAAGTGGACCCCACTTATACAAATGAGTCAGTAGGAAATAATTATTATCTCCTACTACATGAGAAAACTATTACCCATATATATATAGGAAGATTATACTTGTTACAATTTTAACCTTATTACTCTTACTACTTGATTGGTTACCATTAAATCAATTTGAAATCAATGGTAGCTAATTTTTTTTATTTTTTAACCGTTGATTTCAAATTGATCCAACCTATGATGCAGCGATATTTCAAAAAACCTGAAAGTGTCATGTCCGACACTTTTCGACCCACTGACATTCCAACACGCGTTGCAGAGACTCAAAAAATGATTAAAAGGTCGTGTTGCATTGCGTTTTTAGTTCCAACTATTGGATTCGTTGGATTACGATTACCATTTTATTGAGTTTAATATAAATATAAGGAGCGTTATTCTTACAACTTAAAAGTTTTATAACCTCTTACGACCTATTTTTTACCATTGGATTGACGAAAATCAATGGTTATAATTTATTAAAAATTATAATTAATTAATAAATGTGACTCAATAAATCATAGTCATTTGATTGACGGAAATTAACGATGAAAAATAGGCTGTAAAACTTTTATTTGTAAGAATACCCCTCCTCTATAAATATTTGTGATATCTTATATTTTTTTTGCATGGATGTTATAAGTTTAGCTTCATGATATTATATATAATATACACTACATAAATTAAAAATATTATAATGTGACCTAACGTGTCAAAATCTAACTTTTTTAGAAGTGTCGTGTCGTGTCATTGTCCCGGTATCGGTGCAACATTGGATCCAATAATAATCAATCAAGTAGCAAGAATAGTAAGATTAAAATAGTAGCAAAAATAACCATCCCATTGAATTAATCATATTTTTCATTTACAACTTACTTTATTCTGAATTTTTCTTTTAAGTTGCACTGTGTAGATAAATTCAATTTTAATGGGGCGGTTATAATTTTTCTTTTAAGTTGCACCGTGTAGATAAATTCAATTTTAAGGGGCGGTTATATTTAGACTAAATATTTTTACTATTAAATTAAATATCGTTAACTTTTGTCAATCTAACAATTATAATTTATGACATCACATTTATTAATTAATTATTAATATCTAATAAATTATAATCATTAATTTAGCAAAATTAACGGTGATTAATTTAATAGTAAGAATAATAAAAAAATTCAGTAATAAGTATAACCGCCCCTTAATTCTAACAAGTCATATTTTTAAAGGACATTACTTTTTAAACCTAAGTTGTACACGTTACGAGGCCGTTTGGTACGAGGTATTTTTTAGAATTTTGGGGAACTGAGAGTGGTAATCATATTTATTCATGTTTGTTACAAGTTTTAAAAAAAAAATTCGGGATTTTGATTTTTTCGAAATTTTAATTTGTGTGTAATTTTTTTTGAAAATACCATCTAAGAGGGGGTGGTATTCTAAGATTTCTATGGCAAGGAAAAATTTAATACAACTAAATATAGCATTAAGAAAATTAACTCAATATTCTGAAAATATTTTAGTCTACCAAACACTTTTTTGCTAACATTCTCATAAAATTCATCTTTCTATCGTATTTTTCGAAATCGTGATTCCATGATATAAAAAAATTTCTCGTGTTCCCAACGCCACTATTTGTTAAATGAAAAATAAAATCATGTTAACATGAATATGTGACATTTGCCCGATGCGAATATGATTTTCATTCCTAAATAAAAGTTAGTGTGTATGAAGCAGTGAGTGTGGGACTACGCAGGGAGCAGCTAGGATGCAAGGTCAAGAAGCAGTGAAAGAAGACGACGATGAAGGCCCACCACCAGGGTGGCAACCTCTCCCCATTCCGCCGCCGCCGTCACGCCCATCCAGTGAGTTAATAGTTATACATGGATTTTGGAAGATCATTTCATTCACTAATTCTAACACTCTTATTTTGTTCAATTACAATAATCTTCTTCCCCTCTAGTTCTGTTATTTTATTTTTTATTTTATTTTTTATTTTATTTTGTGTCTGTTTCAAACTTGAATATTGAAGGATACCCAGCTGGGTTTTCGTAGAAATTTCTTAACTTTTTGAATTATCCACGCGTTTATAATAAGCTGCTGCACAATTAAGGAGATTAGATGAGTGGGAGTTTGTAATTTGTCTTTGTTTTTCTGAACTAGTGCCATCTTTTTGTGATTGAACTTTACAACGTGCAATGCTTTATTTATTTATTTATTTATTTATTTATTTATTTATTTATTTTTTAAAGTGTATGAGATTGTAGGAATATTTATTTTATTTTCTCTCATGGCACAGTGAGGTTCTAGTGTTATTGAGTTAGGTTTTACTTTTTCTCAAGTTAATAGCTTTCATATTCAGGTTAAATTCTTTCTAAATATATGATTTTTGAATGTGTTAAAACAGCTGCATAAAGGGGTTTGGATGCAATATTGCAAATTTTGTATCTTGAAGCCAGCTACATGCTTCACCTTGAATTGCAACCTTTTAAGGGATTGGTTGTTCTGTTGCTGGGTTGTTTTTTATATGTCACTGTTAGTGTCCTTGATTTTGTTTTATTTTTCTTTTTAATTTTCAAAATTTTGACAAGCGTGGCACTAAATTGGGTATCAACTTGATGACTCTGACTGGCGAACTGTGCTAACAGGTTTGGCTCAAATGGTTTGTGGTTCTTGTCGTCGCCTGCTTTCATATCCAAGAGGTGCCAAACATGTCAAATGTTCATGCTGTCAGACGGTCAACATTGTATTAGAAGGTTACTCCTCTTTTTCTTTGCTTATGTTGTCACATGCTGAGTTTGCTAATACTACAATTTATAGCACCTCAAGAAATTGTAAATTTCTATGTACCTCTTGAAGATATATAAGAAATCAGTTTTCTTCAAGAACCTCTAAAGGGGATGCCGTGCACTGTGCACATGTGTGCATTCCAGGAACAGGATCTTCCCCTCCAACTCCCTCTCTATAACTGAAACCATGATGGGAAGAGTATGCTGTCAGAGTGTTAAGCATGGAGGGGAGATCTCGGCCGTATAATATCCCTAGTTCTCACCAATCATGGGCTCTAGGTTACCTTGCCCTACACCATAATCCAGTGTTGTAAATAATATTGATTTAGTTATTATTTAGTCATTTATTGTTGTATTGGGCCAAGCCCATTAGGTTAAAAGTAGGTCAAATATTCTCTATAAATAGAGAACCCTTTGTACAGATTATTTACAATTCTAAAATATATCAGAATATCCCTTTTCAAGTTGGTATCAGAGCTCTCGATCTTGAGGGCTCTGCTTCCGCGCCTACGAAACCTTTTTTTTTGTTTTCCATCTCTCGCTGCCATCAGCCGCCACCGGAAAAATTTTCCGGGGACCTCTTGGACCGAGAGATCACTGCTTTTCTTTGTTTTTCTCTCATCTTCCTCAATAACAAGACCCCAAACTGAACCGTTCAACGTCACCTCCAAACAGAAAGCGTTTTTCACTAACGAAGAACACTGTTCATCGCGATTGACCTTCTTTCTGGCAGCCATTCAACTCCGATCAGCCCCAGATAGGTTCGCAACCTATGTAGCACCGATACGACACGCGACACGTGACACGACACGACACTCCGACACGTCAATCCTAAAAAATTATGGATTTCGACACGTTGGGACACGTTTTAATATTAAATAATATTTTTAATTTATATAGTATATATTTCATTTAATATTTAATAATTAACAAAAAAGTGAAACTAAATTAATAATACCCATCAATACGTTATAAAGATGGAAGCTTTAATAAAAAAAATAAGAACTTGGATGAGAGAGAGATATAATATCAGATAGAGAGATCAAATCATATTAGAGAGAGATCAGAGAGAAAAAGATACAACAAGAGCGTGATAGGAATTGACAACAATGATGCTGAGATGATCTCTTATCTACTTAAGGGGAAAAAAGAAAAAAGATAAAATTGATATGAACAGGTGGAAGCTTTATTAATATATTTTAACTTAAAAAAAAAAAAAAAAATTAAAAAAAATTACGAAAATTACGAAAATGCCATTTGACAGTGTCGGACACGGTCAAATTCGCGTGTCGGAATGGTCAACGTGTCGGAAAAAGTCAACCGCGTGTTGGACACCGTGTCGCCGTGTCGGAGCGTGTCGGACCCGACTCTTCTTGTTTTTACAAGTGTCCGTGCTTCCTTGTTCGCAACCCTTGGACGACCTTCGCCTGAAAAGCCCAGCCCGATCGGACGTCAGACGCTCCTCCACGCGCCGCTCCTTTCCCTGCGCGTGAATCCCACGCGCCGCCAGCTTCACCGGCGCGTGACAGCGCGTGACGATTGCTATTGGCTGCGGACCGGTGCAGTCTTGATCGACTCTCCAAGCTCGTTCCGGATATGTGCTCACCTTTTTGATCGGACCTCGTTTGGTAATTTTTCGTGATTTTTTGGCTTCTTGGTACTATTCCTTGAGTTGTTTTGCAGTATGGCCGCTTCCGACGGTGATTCAACTCTAAACTTATCTGGAAAAAATTCTACCCCATCTGTGGTGACCCCTCTTGGTCACAATGATCTTCCAAGTCTACATCAGAGTTATCGATTTGACGGATCAAATTATTTGTCATGGTCTCAGTTCATTCGTACTACCATCAAGAGTCGCAATAAGATTGCTCATCTTGATGGCCCTGCTCCTGCTGCCACGGATCCCGATTTTGCTGTTTGGGATAATGAGGATTCTCTTATCATGACTTGGTTGTGGAATTCGATGACTCCTGAAGTGGGTCGTCATTGTATGTTCTTGTCTTCTGCTATGGAGATTTGGGAAACTGTCCGCTCCACTTATTCCTTGAAACAGGATATGGCTGCGCGCTATGAATTGCGCAATAAAATATTCACTACAAAACAAGATTCTTTATCCGTGACTGAGTACTATGGCACCTTGAAGGAGTTATGGACTGAACTTGATCAATTTCAGAGTTTGAAGATAAAATGTACTGCAGATGCTACTGCTTTAGCCAAGGAGGTGGAAAATGAGCGTATTTTTGATTTTCTTGCTGGTTTGAATTCCGAGTATGATCTTATTCGGGTTCAGATACTTGGCAAAGAAACTTTTCCATCCCTTTCTGCTGTTTTCAATACTGTTCGGGGAGAGGAGAATCGTCGGGGTGTTATGATGAACCCTGATAAATCTGTCATGTTATTATCAAAAGATGGTGCTGCTTCTAAACCCACTGATGGGTCTGCTATGATTTCAACAAAAAAGGATGGTTCTACTTACAGGAGTTCCTTTCCAAAATATTCTGATGGAGCATCTTCTAGACCTAAGAAAGATGATCGCTGGTGTTCTTATTGTAAAAGAACAGGTCATATCAAGGATCTATGCTATCGCCTCCATGGAAAACAAACTGTCTTAGAAAAGATGGCAAGGATGCGTGGTCAAGCGCATTTTACTTCTTCTGATATAGCTCCTACACCTAATGAGACCCAACCTGCATTTCGTCCAGATGAGTTGGAACGACTTCGGACCATACTTGATTCTCTGAGTAAGCCGTCTGGTACTAGTGATTTGGCTATGACTGGTATGAGCTCCAAAATTTCTTCTTTTCTTACTTCATGTATTGATTTTAAACATTCTTGGGTTGTTGATTCTGGTGCTACTGATCATATGGCTTGTTGTGCTGACCCTTTTGTTTCTTATAACCATACCATTGGCACTCATACGATAACCGTAGCTGATGACTCCCATACATCAGTTGCGGGTTCTGGTAACATAAAATTACAGCCTTCCTTACATCTCAAAGATGCTCTTCATGTCCCTAAACTTTCTACTAATCTTCTTTCTATTCATAAAATCACAAAAGATTTAAATTGCACTGTAACCTTCTTTCCTACTCACTGTGTTTTTCAGGATCTCGCCACAGGGAAGACGATTGGGGGTGCTAAAGAGCAAGGTGGGCTGTATTATCTGGTGTCACAATCTCCTGCAACTCATGTTAAGGATCACATCTTACTGTCACATGGCCAGTCAACTGCTGATTCTCTGATTTGGCTTCATCATAAGCGCTTGGGACATCCTCTATTTAGTTTACTCAAGTCTTTATTTCCGTCTTTGTTTTTGTCTAAGTCTGTTGAGTCTTTTCATTGTGATGTTTGTGAGTTTGCTAAGCATCATCGTGTGTCTTTCCCTTCTAGTATTACTAAAAGTGTTGAACCTTTTGATCTTATTCATTCTGATGTTTGGGGTCCTTCTAAGGTCCCTCATTCTTCTGGAAATAAATGGTTTGTTTCTTTTATTGATGATTGCACTCGTGTAACTTGGGTTTACTTAATGCATGAAAAGTCTGAGGTACCAAAACTGTTCTTTCAATTTTATAAAATGATTGAGACTCAATTTTGTAAAAAAATCAAAAGAGTAAGGACAGATAATGGTACTGAATATGTCAATCACTCTTTTTCCCAATTTATACAAAATCAAGGTATGATTCATGAGCTTACTTGTGTAGACACCCCTCAACAAAATGGGGTTGCTGAAAGGAAAAATCGTCACCTTCTTGAAGTTGCTCGTGCCTTATTGTTTCAAACATATGTACCCAAATGCTATTGGGGAGATGCCATTCTTACTGCAGCATTCTTGATCAATCGTCTACCCACTCGGGTTCTCGATCATGTAAGTCTTATTCACTCCATGACTTCTTTTTTTCCTTCTGTTCCAACTTTGCAAAGTCTTCCTCCTCGAGTGTTTGGGTGTGTTGTCTTTGTTCATATTCATAAACAGCATCGCAGTAAGTTGGATCCTAGGGCTCTTAAGTGTGTCTTCCTTGGATATGCTCCTGATAAGAAGGGCTACAAGTGCTATCACCCTGGAAGTCGGAAATTTTTTGTTTCTATGGATGTTACATTTCAGGAATCTGAGTCCTTTTTCCAAGGTCCTCATCTTCGGGGGGAGAATGATTCACCAGAAGACTCATCACCTTCCTTCTTTGAAACTTCAGTGTCTACTCCTTCACCTGTGTCAGTGTCTCTTCCTTTTGTTCCTGTTCCTAATGTGTCTATGTCTGATCCTCCTGTGACTGATCCTCCTATGACTGATACATCAAGTACACAAGAGATACGGAAGATTGTAACACCTGAATTGGTATATCAAAGAAGGAAACAGCCCACATTGCCTCAACAACAACCTCAATCGTCTGAACCACTGGTAAGTCCTGAATCTCATATTTCTGATCATGATACTTCTGATGACTTACCCATTACTACTGCTTCTGATGATTTACCCATTGCTTTAAGAAAAGGAAAAAGATCTTGTTCCAAGAAATCTTGTTCTTCCTGTCCCTCTTGTACTCAATACCCTATCTCCCATTTTGTTTCCTCTGCTAATCTTTCTGTGCAGCACAAAAGCTTTGTTTCAGCACTAGATTCTACTTCAATCCCAAAATCAGTACATGAAGCTTTGAAAGATGGGAATTGGGCTCAAGCCATGCAAGAGGAGATGAATGCATTGGAGAAAAATAAAACATGGGAGGTTATTGATAGACCCAACGGAAAGAAAGCAGTAGGGTGCAGATAGGTTTATGCCCTAAAATATAATTCTGATGGCACTCTTGAGAGATACAAGGCTCGATTAGTCGCCAAAGGTTACACTCAAACCTATGGCATTGATTATGAAGAAACCTTTGCTCCAGTTGCAAAGATGAATACAGTGAGAATCTTGTTGTCCCTTGCTGCCCATTACAATTGGGATATAAATCAATTTGATGTGAAAAATGCTTTCCTCAATGGTGAGTTAGAAGAAGAAGTCTACATGGAAATCCCGCCTGGTTTTGATTCTGTGAAGGGGGAAAATAAAGTTTGTCGATTAAAAAAGGCCTTGTATGGATTGAAGCAGTCACCTCGTGCTTGGTTTGGAAGGTTTACTAAGGTTATGATGACCTTAGGATATAGACAGAGTCAAGGAGATCACACTCTTTTCTTCAAGCACTCCCAAAACGGGAAGCTTACTGTGCTCCTTGTATATGTTGATGATATTATTATCACAGGTGATGATTTTGTAGAGAGACAGATTCTGCAGACACGGCTTGCCTCTGAGTTCGAAGTCAAAGACCTTGGGAAACTGAGATATTTCCTAGGGATAGAAGTAGCTCATTCAAGCAAAGGAATTTTTATCAGCCAAAGGAAATATGTTCTTGATCTTCTCAAAGAAGCAGGAAAGCTCGGGTGTAAACCCTCTAATACTCCTATTGAGCAGAATCACAAGATGAGCTATGAAGAAGAGAGTCCTCTAGTTGATAAAGGACAATATCAGCGGCTAGTTGGGAAATTGATATATCTGGCCCATACTAGACCAGACCTAGCTTATGCTGTTAGTGTTGTCAGTCAGTTTATGCACGATCCAAAGGAAAAACACATGCAGGCAGTAGAGAGAATTCTTCAGTATCTTAAAGGTACTCCTGGTAAAGGATTGTTATTCCGACGTGATGGCAATCTATCTTTAGAAGTCTACACAGATGCTGATTATGCTGGATCCGTGACTGACCGTCGTTCTACCACTGGTTATTGCATGTTTCTTTGCGGTAACTTGGTGACATGGAGAAGTAAGAAACAAGATGTGGTTGCCAGATCAAGTGCAGAAGCTGAATTTCGAGCTATGGCTCAAGGCATTTGTGAGTTACTGTGGCTGAAAATTGTACTTGATGATCTCAAAATAAAATGTGAGGGACCTATGAAGCTGCTATGTGATAATAAGTCCGCTATTTGTATAGCTCATAATCCAGTTCAACATGATCGGACTAAACATATTGAGGTCGACCGCCATTTCATCAAAGAGAAACTTGATAGCGGGTTGATTACCACTCCATACATTCTCACTGGGCGTCAATTAGCTGATCTATTAACAAAGGGGCTTCCTTCACACAGATTTCAAGAACTTACTAGCAAGCTGGGAATGATAAATATCTATTCCTCAGCTTGAGGGGGAGTGTTGTAAATAATATTGATTTAGTTATTATTTAGTCATTTATTGTTGTATTGGGCCAAGCCCTTTGTTGTATTGGGCCAAGCCCATTAGGTTAAAAGTAGGTCAAATATTCTCTATAAATAGAGAACCCTTTGTACAGATTATTTACAATTCTAAAATATATCATAATACCCTTTTTCAAGTTCCAGCATGCTTATCATTTGGGCTCAAACCCAATAAACATGTACACATGATGATTTCTAAACCTATAATATAACATGAACATCGGGAAAGAATGAAGTTATCCATTCAAACCATTTTATAAAACCAAATACACCATTCAAAACAAACTTAGAAAATTCTAACCTTCTTCCACTTGGGCAATATTTGTTGGTTTTAATCTTTAGCTAAAAATCATTTTGATAACCGCTCTGAGCTTGAACAATAACTTTGTGGAAATATAAATTCTATCATCTGTTTCTCATGAACATGTCTCTGCTGTGAGTTTTAACTTTGCATTTTAAGTTTGGTTTATAAGGATTTGATTATCTATGCTTGGTCGCCGCTGACCCCAACTAGTTTGGAATAAAGGTGATGTTGTTGTTGATATCGATGTAAATCTATGCTTGGTCCAACCCACCTGTTATGTGTAGTAGTGCACTCTTCACTTGTGTGAACAATCTTGTGTATTTATTAAAATTTATAATATTTTTATTTAAAAAAAAAACTTTCTGGTCTTCATAGAAGGGTTGCAGTCCAAATACCAATGACCAATCACACTAGGATTTGATGATGTAACAAGCTCCAGGTTTTCAACTAGAAATTTTATTATGGTAAATCTCTCCGTGAATGCACATACAGTGATGTCATACGCTGCGTACTGACATGAAATTCAATTTTGAAGTTTCCACTTGTGTAACTTATTCCATTTTCTTAAAAGTTCACCTTACTTCCTTGTTCAAAAAATGACATATGGCATTAACTTTTTGTGTGGCAAGATATCAATAACTCATTCCTTCCTTACAGCTGATCAGGTTGGGCAAGTTAAATGTGGGAGTTGTGCGGTATTGCTAATGTACCCATATGGTGCTTCACAAGTTAGGTGTTCCTCATGCCGATTTGTGACAGAAATCGGGGTACGTTAACTGTTTTTGTGCATTAGTTCTATCTAAATGCACACTGCTGTCTCTAATTTTGAGATCAATATAACTTATGTAACTGAAAGCTACTTTTTTATGTACTTAGTACTGTATGTGAAAAATTTAGCCTTCTAAGTATTTGACATGGAGTTTGGTCTACCGGACATATCATGAAATTACCATAGAATAAGTGTTCATTTGTCAATTGGTCACTATAAATTTCCTCTTAAATTTATGTAAAAAAAAAAAAAAAAAAATTGATGTTCCCCTAAACTTTTAAACATGCATAATGAAAAGAAGAATAATAAAGACTATAGTATATGCATATTGTGATTGCCTTGATGGGTGAAGGATTATGTATACAATTTCTACTGGAATTGCTGTTGATGGGTGATTTATTTTGAAATGGCAAATACAGTAGAGCATGAATTCAAAACCAGAAACCAAGACACCCACATACACGCTGCTCATTTATGGGCTGGAGAAAAATAGGCTTCACATATATATCTTCTGTATTTCATTTAACTACTGAAACCTAGTGTTTTCTGTTTGAATAAAGTGGAATTCATGTACTCTGAATCGAACTACTCATTTGAAACTATTAGGGCTTGTTTGGTGGACAGGATAGGATAAGGATAGGATATGATATGGGGCTGATAAGGGTAGGATATGATATGGGGCTGATAAGCCGATATCATATCCTGTGTTTGATGAGCACTTTGATGAGCACCTGATTAGCAATCTGATAAGATTATGTAGGAGAAAAGAGAAAGAAAAAACAAAATATAATGCAATAAATATAAATATATTGGGTAGCGTGGGGATATATTGGGTAGCGTGGAGATATATTAGGTATCCAATATTGGTATCATTTCCTGTTGAATCTTAACCCAGCTCCCCCCACAGGATAAGAAATAATGTATTGGATAGGATAAAATGAGACAATGGAATAAGCTAATCATATCTTATTGACCCACCAAACAAGAGATAAAAGTAAGATATGATAAGTTATCCTATCCTATCTTCTTTATCAGGTACTCCAAACAGGCCGTTAAAGTTTCCATGTCAAAGATGATAGATAGTGTTTTACTTTTGTAAGGAATTTTATTTCTGATTATTTTAACTTTTTTCTTTGGGTCCAATGGTATGGACTACACAAGGGGAATTTATTCTCTTATTTAGACAGTTAGACCCGCCCTTTTAGATTCAATCGTAAGTCTCCCTACAATTGCTATAGATTTTATTGCCTAAAACAACTAAGGCTTTCATTTCAACAATAATTTTGGTCATGATCTTTGTGCAGGAACAAAACAAGCGGCCTCCATTGTCTGTACAACAAAGGAAACCAGCTCCTTCCAAAACTGGTTGTTAGTGGTCTGTCCATTGGTTTTTAGTTGGACCATCTTTGTATAACAAATTAGGTATGAGGGTTCATGGATCATTCTCAGAATTGCTGTTTTTGAGATCCATGTCCATATGAAATTATTTATTAATGATAAGTTTTGGAAGTAATTTCACTATAATTTTTTTAGAAAAGGTTTCACTTTAGAGTCTCCTTTTCCTTGCAAGGATCCCTCTTCTTTTCATATCCCCCATGAATATCATCATATATACTTGAAAACCTGAAATGCAGGTGTAAAGGGAAAATAATTATTTAATTGGGAAATACATCTCTCAAGTTGCTGGAGAGAAGCTTTTTTTCCTACTGACCCATTAAAAGGTATGCCATTATTTTTCTTTTTTAAATTTTGGTGGGTCTCAGTGCTTTGGTGTCTCAGTATAAGATTGAAATCTCATAATAAGATTGAAAGTCTCTCCTTATTAAAGGAGAGACATAAAGCCCTATTTAATTATGATAATATGGAAGCTTTTCTTTTCTTTTTTCAAAAAATAAAATAAAATTGAAATGTGTGTAAAAACTGTCTGCAAATTGTAAATTATAAAAAGTAATTATAAAACTAATTATCCTTATAAATAGAAGTGGATATAAGAGGTGGGCTTCAATTACTTTAAAATGACAATATTCTCTTCTGTATTCAATGACAGCAGATCAAAACTCTAGTCTTTTAGGGGGATAAAAGGAGGCATCAAGCGGGGGAGTCCCCTTTCTATTGTAGTATTGATATTGAAATATATGGATGACACCAATGCAAACAATTCAATTTTCTATGAAAGCTTTATTTTATGTTAAACAATTACTTTCTTATTTGTGATAATGTTATTCTTTTAGTGGACTGAGTTTCTATAATCACATTCATTTCCAACCAAAATAAAACGGAAACTTTTAAGCTTTTGTCGATTGATCCAGAAAATAATGTTTCTCTATTCTAAAATGATGGTACTCATGATTGATTCTCTTTTCCTTCAATTCGCCAAAGAGAACCTTTGCCCGTTTAAGCCTTTCATCAGAAAAACTTAAACTAAGGGATTTTTTTTTCTTCCCCTAGAAGCTCTGATAAATATTTGCTGTGAATATGGTGCATTCCATATCTTTTCTATTTCTTCATGAACATTTACAACAAAGCTGCTGGAACTGCATTGGGTTGCAAGTTCACGATATATTGCACCTACATAATGGGCGGGCTATCGGAGAGGATCGAGTAGTATATCAAGCATAAGTATTATATATATATATATATATATGCCAATGCGCTCTGTTTGTTCTTAAAACTAAATCTATAGAAAATGTATTCATTTATTAATTTTCCTTTTGTCATAACTCCCATAATTGATAATTCATATACTAGAAAGCTAGAAGTTTTTTGTGAAAAATTATGATGAAATGATCTGTAATATTTGTTAACTCCTAAGTGAATGAGTAATTAATTCAATTAATCCTACCTAATAAATAAAAATCCTTAAAACTAATTGAATTATGTCAAAATTAAAAAAAAAATGGTATGTATAAGGATTGTTCATTTTCTTTTGTTTCACCCTCAAACAGTTGTATTTTCGTACGTAGAACTATTCAATCTACACATATATATATATATATATATATATATATATATATATATATATATATATATATAATGTTTTAAAAAAAGCTTAGCTTTTTAATGTCGATTTAGGTCGCGATCTTAAGGCATCCATTTGATATATAAAGTAAAATTACGGATTTAAGGTGTATGAGCTGCATTTTATAATTCACCTTAAATATAAATGTAATACTCTGCTCAGGTGGTGTTGGTCAATAATTTATATAAAATCTTCTAATATTTGTTTTAAAAAATTTAATATTTTAAGAATTTATCATTAATTTTAATGTAATACATGTTTTTTTTTTAAAGAAGAAAGTAAGGAGGGCAAAGATAATAAAAAAGGAAAAGGTTCTAATGAAATTAAGTTGTAATAAAATTAGAGAACGAGAAGAAAGAGGAAGAGAAGGAAAGTAGGCACAAATTTCAATAAGAAAATAAACTAATTAAAAATATAATTTGAAGAACAAGATTATAAGTGATTTCGATCAAAATGAATGCTCTGAAAGTCTGAATTCAATAGAGCTGCATGCATATATAAATGAAGGATATTTAAGAATCTATGCTATAAGATTTTATTAATATATTTAAAGAAACCAAACGATAGTAAGTCCATCCATGACGGTAACAGCCGACGTCGTTTTTTGTGTTACAATCTAAAAGAAAAAAGGGTACTCCGAGGGAGGGAGTGAAAAAGAGTACAAAAATAAGAGGCACGGGCATTTTAAAAAGAATTTTATGTTTGTTAACATAACTTTCTTACAGCACCTTCTTCCTACGTCAGTATTAGACAAGATTCGTAGTGTGCTTCCTCCTACAGTGGATCCTTTTCTGGACCGTGTTATTTGGGCAGGTAGCCAAGATGAGATTTTTTCAGTGAAATCAGCTTATAACTATCTCATGGGTATCTCGCATTATCATCAGGATAGGATTTGGAAGGTAATTTGGGTTTGGCCTGGTCCTGAACGTATTAGACAATTCTTGTGGCTTCTCTACAAAGGTTCTCTTTTAACTAATGTTCGTAGAGTGCATCGTCACATGGCTACAGATGCAGCGTGTCTGAGATGTCATTATAATCTTGAGGATAGTTTACATGCCATTAGAGATTGTCCTGGTGCCAGGGAATTATGGGAGCATTGGGTTCCTTCTGATAACCGTAGTGACTTTTTCTCCATGGATCTTCACCTATGGATTCAGACAAATCTAGGATTAAAAGGTCCGTTTCAAACTGATCGAACTTGGCCTTTGTATTTTGGGGTGATAACTTGGTGTTTGTGGGGGGAAAGAAATAAGGCAATCTTTGATCAAACTAGCACCTCAAAGTATGGTCTCATTAGGCGCATTACCTACACTTGTGGTAATATTCAATTGGCTAATGAAACCCTTATTAAGATTGGTCATCAGGAGCTTAGAAGAGAGGAACGTCTTATTTACTGGAATTTTCCCTCTGAGGGTTATGTTAAACTTAATGTGGATGGTTCCAGCATAGACAGTGGGCAAAGGATTGCATGTGGTGGAGTCATAAGGGATGCTGCTGGGAACTGGTTAACTGGTTTTACAAAATTTCTTGGGAGTGGTACTTCTACTTCAGCGAAAGTTTAGGGGTTCTTGACAGGTATGGATCTGGCTTGGCATAAGAAATTTAGGAGAGTCTTTGTGGACGGTGACTCCAAGGTGGCTTTGAAATTTATAAGAAAAGGGTGTGACGTAAGTCATCCTCTTTCTGCTTTAATCATCCGAGCTCGTAGCATGCTTCAAAGAGACTGGATTATTCAGCTTAGTCATACTTATAGAGAAGGCAATTTTGTTGCTGGTTGGCTTGCTACTCATGCACCTCATCAGGATGGACAACTGATTGTGCTGGATGTCCCTCTCCAACGGCTTGTTTGGAATTGTTTCGTAATGACTTGAGGGGAGTTAATCTCTCAAGATTGTGCCCAATATAAGGCTTTTTTTGATGTTGCTTTAGTTTTCATTGTATTTCTAAAAAAAAAAAACATAACTTTTTTACGCACACAATTTTATACACGACGCCTCTCTCTCCAAATCAAATCAAATCAAATGCCTGCAAATTTCATTTATCTGATGTGGTTGATAATATTGCCATAATAGTTGGGCTATCCCATTTAGTAGAATAAACCATATTTAATTGCATCTACCGTTATGAGGACTAAGTGACACAAGTATCACAACATAACTCAATTCTAAAACCAGACATCTGAAGTTGACAAAAAATAACTAGATGGCAAAGACTTTTAATAATGCTTTCAAACCAAGATGTTAGGAGTCCTGAATAATTTATTGCTAAAAGCCTGAAATATGTACTCCACCTTCTGTTAGAGAAACACGTGTAGACACCAGACTCATATATTAATGCTGTAGACACGATTTCCTTTTGTCTCCATCACGTAAAGTTTTAAATCCTCCTTTTTCTGCCTGAAAAGATGGGGAGAAAAAAATTATACAAACTACAAAAGCAAATAGGAAATATTTTTGTAGAGTTTTCATGAGGAATACCTAAGCTTGAGACTGGACATACTTCCAAGAATTCCGTTCACTATATTTTTCATGGGTTTAACTTTTCTTATGTTGTAGGATTGTAGGAGAGAAAAAAAGTAGAGAAAAATTAAATGTGGGTCCCATATTTTATATTAAAAAAGAAAAGAAAAATTAATTGGCACGGAAAACGAATTTGTGTAGGAAAATAGGAGTATCTCATGTGGCATGAGAGTATTATTTCCCATTTTTCATACATTCGGACCTGATTTAACATCAAAACAGCATCCCTGTATGCATAGAATTGAACTTCGCATTAATTGACAAATGCCATTTTGATATATATTTATGAAATTAATAAAAGCACACGTTAAACTTTGATTTATTGATTCATGTCAAATATTAATTTGCGATAACAAGTCATGATTACTTTTTGAAATGTTAATAAATGGCATTTAAAATTTTCAAAAAAGAGCCATATATATATATATATATATATATATATATATATATATATGGAAAAAAACATTTCTGCAGCCACTTTAGATAAGCTTATCTGCGGCTACCCTTTTTTCACTAAGTACGACCGGTCGTACATTAGAATTGCATTTTCTCTCTCTGCCACGTCAGCCGACAATGTCTGAGGAAAGAAAACAAAAAGAACAGTTTTATTGTTATCACTAAGTACGACCGGTCGTACTTAGTGAAAAAGGAATAGCTATAGACAACCTTATCTAAAGTGGCTGTAGAAATACTCTTCCCTATATATATATATATATATATATATATATATATGAAAAAAACATTTCTTCATCTATTTGAGATAAACTTATATGAAGACACACATTTATAACTAGAGGTGGCAAACAAACTAGGGGTCTGAGCTTACATGTCTAAAATTGGTTATAGGAATCAGATTTGGACTTGTATAAAAGTTCGTTTAATAAAAAGATTTCAAGCTTCAATTCAAAAGTCCGACCTAAAAACCTCTCAGGCTAGCTTAGTGTACTAACTTTTATTTTTATTTTATATTTTTTATACTACTCAAAATAGTCTTCCCTCTTTCCTCAACACATTTCATCCTATTTTATTGGTTAAATAAATTTTTCAAATGATTTTATTTCACATTATACTATTTGAATATATAATGAATTTATAAATCGAGGAATTTTATTTCTGATTATTTTAACTTTTTTCTTTGGGTCCAATGGTATAGGCTACATAAGGGGAATTTATTCTCTTACTTAGACAGTTAGACCTGCCTTTTTAGATTCAATCCTAAGTGTCCCTACAATTGCTATAGATTTATGAGTTTTATAATTCTCAAGTTACATAGAATTGAAATCTTATGTTGTAGAACAAAAAGCATGTGGGATCTATATGTTAGAAAAAATTATATGTAAGACTCATGTCAGCACGGAAATCGAATGGTGTATAGGAAGATTTCAATTCTCATGTTAAATGGAAATTATAAAACCCTAGATTTATTGCCTAAAACAAGTAAGGTTTTCATTTCAACAATAATTTTGGTCATGATCTTTGTGCAGGAACACAACAAGCAGCCTCCATGGTCTGTTCAACAAAGGAAATTAACCAGCTCCTTCCAAAACTGGTTGTTAGTGGTCTGTCCATTGGTTTATTAGTTGGACCATCTTTGTATAACAAATTAGGTACGAGGGTTCATGGATCATTCTCAGAATTGCTGCTTTTGGGATACGTATCCATATGAAATTATTTACTAATGACAAGTTTTGGAAGTAATTTCACTATAATTTTTTTAGACAAGGTTTCACTTGAGTGCCGCATTTTCCTTGCTAGGATCGCACTTCTTTTCATATCCCCCATGAATATCATCATATATACTTAAAAACCATAAATGCAGGTGTAAAGGGAAAATAATTATTTAATGGAGTTAATGTCTCTCATTTTATATGAAAGACCAAAACATTTCTACACGAATTCTATTGCAAACTTTTTCTCTCACTTCATTCTTTTTTCTTTCTCCTCATTTATTCTCTACGTGGGAAGTTTATCTTTATCTCATGTAAAATAAGAAAAGTATTACCTTTATTTAATTACAATAATATGGCAGCTTTTCTTTTCTTTTTTTAGAAAAATTTGAAAACTGTGTAAAAAGTAAAAACTGTCATAAAATTGTAAATTTTAAAAAGTAATTATAAAACTAATAATCCTTATAAATAGAAGTGGGTTTAAGAGCTGGGCTTCAAAACTCCAGTCTTTTAGGGGGATAAAAGTGGGCATCAAACGGGGGAGTCCCCTTTCTAATGTAGTATTGATATTGAAATATATGGATGACACTAAAGCAAACAATTCAATTTTCTATGAAAGCTTTATTTTATGTTAAGCAATTACTTTCTTATTTGGGATAATGTTACTCTTTTAGTGGACTGAATTTTTTTAATCACATTCATTTCCAACCAAAATAAAACGGAAAATTTTAAGCTTATGTCGATTGATCCAGAGAATAATGTTTCTTTATTTTAAAATGATGGGCATGATTGATTCTCTTTTCCTTCAATTCGCCATTACTCAATGATTCTAATGCAAAAAACTGTATTTGTCCCGGTCCCTTCGTTCATGTGGAGTGTCATTTATCATGTTAATGTGGTAGGTCCATTTCCGTCATTTGATAAACTTGCAATTCTCACTTTAATACCTTTATGCTTCTGTTGACGATTGTAACTATCAATCAACTTTCTGTAAAAGCACTAATGCTATGAGGGTGGCAAAAAAGCCATTTGCAGGTATCTTTTATGCTGTAAGGTTATTATTCTGCAATATATTTTTGCTAAATGCATTTGTTGATAAATATATAGTTATTATGTTAAGAAAAAGACAAATTATATAATATTAAAAAAGTGAGAGGGCACATTACTTAATGAATTTAACTTTTCTTTTCTTTTCTTAAAATAACAACTATTCATTTGTCATGTAACATCACAAATACATTTCCTTATTTTTACTATGCGGTTTAGACTTGAGGAATTTCATCGGAATCAGCAACCGTGATGGCCAGAAAAAATGGAGGAACAGCAGCAGGTGGAGTAGTGCATAAAATCAGGGGAAATTTTATCTAAATAAAAGCAAATATTGCACTGAATTTGTGTTGTAAAATTATATTTTCAACAGCTGATTGTAATAACAGATTAAAGTGCAAGTGGAAATATGCAAAGAGGGTCAACTCAAGTTTAGAGTTTATCTATGATTACATTTTCCAGTAAAATGAATAGAATCAGGGATTGTGGCTGAAACAAAAGATCTCCGTGTATTGCATCTTCAATCATCAGGTGGGAAATCGTCGTCCGAGGTACTTTCCAAGAATGAACCAAGAGTTTTCTTTAGAATGCTGAAAGTTTTATCATCCTGTGTGACAAAAAATAATCAATAAGAAATGCTTGTACCTATGTGAGCACATGAGCGTGTGAATCTCAGAGAGACAAGGTGAGAATGCTGCTGAAAATCTAGATCATGCTGCTTAGTATACCTGTTTCTTCTTTTTCAATGACTCTTCCAGTTGGGCAATTTTATCATTGCAGGTTTTTTCTTGTTCAGATATCATAATTCTTTCCTTCTTCCCTAAAATATTCATAAAGTTGTAAAGATAAGGCTATAGAAAATAAAATCATTGAATTCGGGGTTGCAGTTTTTATATATCCATAAAGATGGATTAAATTGAATAGCTTACTCAGTTGTTCATATCTCATGAATAGCTTTTCCTTTTCCTCTTCAAATTTAGAGATAATATCTGTCAATGGGCGGCACTAATTAGCATCTAACCGGCAAAGAGTACGATTATATCACAGAAAATCGGTTAATTACCACTATATATTTCGAAAGTAGCACTCCATTTCATAGGAATTACTACTATATATTTCAGCTATTGTCAAAAATCATATTAAGATAAAACCAGTAGTTACAATCTAGAAGAAGGTAAACTCTCATAACAGATGATGCTAATTAGTCCACCAATGATAATGTTACAGGGAGTACCTTCCAAGGCCTGCAGAGAAGTGGCTTTCTCCTTGGAAAATTTCTCATAAAGTGCTTGAAACTTAGCAGATTCGTTTTTGAACGAACTTTCATACTGCATGCTTGTAATCACAAAACAGTAATTAAACAAGTTTTCGGCAACACGTAACTCTGCCTACTTATGACTCAATTATCAATATCATAAACCATTTTGTCGTCTACAGACCTCTTTGGAACTCTTTGAAAGCGCCTTAGCAAAATTTTGCCTGATATTGGAAGAACAATCTACATTTTAGTACAGCGAAAAAAAATAAAGGGACATGCAGGATGCCATAGCACATTCTAAACTAGGGATTTACTGACTCAAATGTACCTGTCCTTCTCAGATTTGCCCCTCAATTCCTCGATCATAGACTTGATCTCGGAGGCCACACTATCACGAAAAAAAAGAACCAATTATAAACCATTTTTTAAACAGAGGTAGAAATAAACAACCAACAAATAAGAAGATAAAATAGTGACTGTAACAAATTTTATAGTTGCATTGCAGAAAACTCTCTCATTTGATTTTATAATTTTAATTTGGAATTATAAGTCCATAAAAGTGAGCATGTTTCTTGGTGTTATATAATTAAATACCACACAAGTCACACGCAAAAATACTGATTTGGATCTCAAAGAAGATCGAGAAAATCGAAACAGAAGTAAGCTACGTCCATCGATTCAAAATCAAAATCTACATCGCTCGAAGACTCTTGCACATTCGAATCATTCCAAGCTTAATCTTCAAAGTTCAAAGTATAGTAAAACGAACGTTTCAGGTACAATCGAAGTGTAAACGCAATACCTAGAAATAGTCTCTTCGTTCTTCTTCTGACCATCCTTTTGAGCCTTATCTCTGATCAGGTGCAGCGCCGACACGATTCCTTTGATGTCACTGCAGATTTTTGCAGCCACCGATTTGCATTGCATAAGAAATTTTGATTAAGATTCCAACAACAACAAAATTTGAAAAAAAAAAAAAAAAAACATAGAAGACGAACTCGGAGAGATCGAAATCAAAATCGAGATCGAAATTCTCTGTAGCTGATCGGTTCTTCTTATCAGATTTGGTGCGTTCGAGTTCAGATCCTCGCTTCCTTGACCCGGATTTAGTTGCAGACATTGCGAATGGTTCGAAGCTCTGTGAAGTGATCCTTTCTGAATTATGAGAGAAATTCTAAGCGTTGATCATTGCTATCATAGCTATCTGCGTTTGCGCGCGCTCAATTGGTTATATTTCCAAATTTAAAAATTCCACGTTGGCATTCTCTTATTCTCTCTCCCTCTAATGTCACCGCATAACTTTATATACAATCCGATTTTTATTAATCAAGTCGTTAGGTTATAATTATTCATCGCTCTTATTATTTTTGTCAAATCCTATCAAAGTTTAATAATAATAAGAATACAATTTAGTCATTTCCGTTTTTATATATTACGTTATCTTAACATATTTAGATAATTGAAATATTAAATATTTTTCGAACAATGTAACATTTTATCGTAGTATATATATGATAAGAACTACTTTCAATTCAATCATATATTTTATGATACAAATATTTAATAAAAATTTATTCAATGGTATCAGAGTGATTTTGACTTATAATGATTTAAGTTAGTCCTTTTTCATGTATAAAAAGATTTTATTGATTTTATTATGTCTCTAGAAACAAGCGACAGTTATTTTAATTAGTAGGATTAACATAGCTCAGTTTGCAATTAAGTGTCTAAGGATATTATTTTATTTTATTTTTTTTGATAAGTGAGTGTCCAAGAATTTGCTTTATTTAATGGTTCAAACATTGCTTAAAGTAAATTCTTGAAATTCTTCGAAGGCCAGAGGTCTCCTCCTTGTAAGAGAATCAGTCTCACGTTTTCTCCGATTACAGTGATTCAATTCAATACATCTTTCGTTTTAATAAAAAAATTAGCCTTATAAACCGTTCTCCAGATTATCTACTAAGAAAAAGAAATAGTAGGATTAAACAATGTTAATAAAAGTTCAAGCATTTAAACTTTTTTTTTTTTTTTGGTGGAAAAGCATTTAAACTTTACTTGTGGTCTTATTGGTAGGCTTTTTTTACACTAAATAAATTACTTTCCTCGAAATTGCCCTTTACCCCCTCACAATTGCCACGTGCTTGACTTAATTTTGTCGAAATTTAAATTTTGTAAAGAATTTTGACGGAATTTTTTTTTGTCATAAATTTTTACAAAAATGTTTTCCATCAAAACTTTTTACGAAAAAATTTCAATGAAAATGTGTTTCGTTAAAAATTTAGAGGGAAATATTCTTTGTCGAAAATTTCGACGAATATTTTTTTGCCAAATATTTCGACGGAATTTAGATTCCGTAAAGAATTTTGACCAAAAAGATTTTCTATCAGAATTTTTTACAAAATAAATTTTGGTCACAAATTTCTACGAAAATATTTTTTTTCGAGAATTTTCACTGGAAATTTGCTCCGTTGAAAATTTTGATGGAAATATTTTCGACAAATTTTTTTACGAAATTGTTTTCTGTCGAAAAATTTTGACGAAAATATTTTTTCTTGAAAAGTTGGACGCAAATATTTCTATTGAAAGTTTCAATGGAATTTAGATTCTATCAAGAATTTTAACTGAATTTTTTTTTTGAAAAAAATTATGTCAGTGATTATGGCTAAATCTTGTTTCGTCTCTATTTTCGACGTAATATGATTTTTGTCAAAAATTTCATTACTATGTTCGACGAAATATTTTTCGTCGATAAATTTTGTTAGTATTTGAAACTTTTCTAATAATGTCACATTTAAAAATGATTCATATTTATGTAATTTTTATATTTTAATGCTAAGGATAGATAAGTAATTTTCAATATTTTCTCCTTAAACTCCCCAAATTGGGGGAACTTTAATTTAAGGGTGAGAAGGGTTTTGGAGGATTTTGCAAAAATCCCCGATTCCCTTCTCCATTTTTTTAAACTCACAAACAAGGGAAGGGATTAATAAGACCCTCTCTTTCCCTTCCTTTCCCTCCAAAAATCAACTCCCGAACAAAGCCTGAGGGTTTAATAGTATAGCTTAATAGTGACTTGACCCGGTGGCAAAGCACTACCTCTCCCCAGTGGAGAGATCCGACCTCGACCCCACTGAGATGAGACGAGTCTTTCTTTGGATCCTCCACCTTGGTGGCTACGGATGAGCAATTGCAGTTTCTCCTCCTCGGTGTAATCCTCGCCTCATAGCCAGAAGCATGTCGCTCTTATAACTTCTGGATATGGGCCTTCTCCTTCGTTGCATCTTCGTCTTTTCCATCTCAACTAAGGGTCGAGCATAACCTTGTCTAGAGACACTTATCCTAACTCGGGAATGTAATGGGTAAAAGGAAATTCACTAGAATTTCCAAGAAAAGGAGAAGGGACCCCAAAAAAAGACTAGAATCCCAAAAACACACAGCACCACTCCCTCGATATCTAAGACACAACTTACAATCCCTCACTCAAATGAAACGTACAAACAGCCAAAACCAGAATCAAGGAATAAAGCAATGTACAAACAGAAGAGGTGTTTGGAAAAAAACCTGATAGAGTGGAAAGGAAGACAACGAAAGTTGTACAAATTTCTGGACAAAACTTCAACTAGAGTAAGAAACGCAGAGGAAACTTCAGAGAACAACAAATGATATGCAAAGGAAATGACTTCAAATGAAGAAGTTCAAGTTTGTAAAAACCCCTGGGCGCGAAGATGAAAAGACAGGAGCAGAAGGGTAACTTCATAATATGCATTTAATGTTCGTAATCATGGTCTACGGAAAGTAAGGGCAGCTCACGCTCCATGACGCACAAATTACCAATAGCCGAGCGACATGTGGATCTGTGTAATTATCAAGGCAACAACTAAAATGAGAAGTCACTTTGATTTGATGGCAACTAGGCCGACCTTAGCTTCGGCATCGTTGTCGAGACTTTTACCTCGGCTCAATTTAAATCCCAGCGAAAATGAATCCCGGAAAAGTTCCAATGAGAATTTATTCAGAAGTCTACCTCGGTCTAGCATGACGAAAGTAATAATGGCTTGAACCAGCGCCAATATCTTGACATAGTAGCCCAGTATAATTGAGGTCTTTCAAAAATTTCTACACCCCAGCAGTCTGAGCTCTCAAACTGTCAGGTTGGGGACAACTGTTATGGACTGGATCCATATCACAACAATCTATTTAATATAAGTTTGAGACTTATCCATACAATATTAGAGGATAATCCAATCATTCTATCCCAAGTAATCACACTCCTACTAGGAGTCTAAACCTACAAGTAACCTCTTCTCTAAATAAATGGTTAAAGCCTCTCAAGTACATATTTTTTTACCTATTTACTCTTACTGTCAATACTGAACATACACACCTACAACTTGACTATATGCCTATTGCTTGTGCGCGATAGTTGGTATATTGGCTCTAAGCCAATTAGATATCTCTCTTATAGATATCTCTAAGTGCATACCTACACTGTAAATATTCACTGTCTACTTGGACTACAGATTTTTTTTTTATTATTATTTCCAAATTAAGAAAAGAAAACTTTCCGTACATTGTTCAGCGATGTTGAAATTGAT
This sequence comes from Gastrolobium bilobum, assembly GCF_033153095.1. Taxonomy (NCBI): domain Eukaryota; kingdom Viridiplantae; phylum Streptophyta; class Magnoliopsida; order Fabales; family Fabaceae; genus Gastrolobium; species Gastrolobium bilobum. The sequence goes on from NW_026899285.1 coordinate 37,856, forward strand.
GTGTACATCTAATTGTCGTTATTCAGAATATATTATATCTTGTTAAGTTAATATTTTTTAGTAAGAATATTCCGAATAGCAGGAAGTCAAACGTACAGTGTGCTAATTAGCAATGATGCTTCGAATATTCTAGAAATGCGAATGACATTGTTAAAGGGAGAAAAACCAAACCATCTGATTTGATTTGCAATTTAACAGACTTGTTATTGTTTTAATGTTATTTAGGAAATCTTTTGAGAGCTAAATGTAAGATTAAATTTAATATGTCAATTTAAAACTGCCATAAAATCAAAGGAAATGTTTGTATTTTACCTTTTTTAATTATCATGTGGCTTCGTTTATGTTTATATATAAGAATAGGGGAAGTATCTGTTTATAATTTTTTTTTACAAATTACACTAAGTATGACTGGTCATACACTCTTGGTTGAAGTATGATCAGTTATACTTAATGTAGTTTGTAAGAGTTTGTAAATATAACATTCCTCATAAGAATAAGTTATTTTACTTACCTTTTTTTCATGCTTATCTTATCTACTAATTTCTAATATCGTTAGATCATAATCTTAAGAGGAGAGAGAAATAATAAAAGGTTAATTGAGATTTTGATCTAATAGTGTTAAAAATTGGTACACAAGATAAGTATGAAAAAAATATCCTAATAAGATATTTCAAACAACTAAGTTAAAGATAAACTAAGCTAATAATAAGCAACTAGGATAAAAGGATACTGATAAATCTTGATTGTTTCATGATCCAAGCACATAAAGCTTGATTTGTTATTGGCTCCTCTGATTTTCAGTTGGATAAGATAATGTGTTTCGTGAAATATTAATGAACATATTTTTTTTAAAGAGAATAGTTATATTGAAAAAAGAAAGTTTACAAATTCTTACAAATTATACTATGTATTATGGGTAGTATATGTCAACATTTAATGTACTATCTATTCTACATAGTATACTTTATAAGTTTGTAAATAAAAAACTTTGTCAATATAATTTTTCTTTTTTTAATATATTCTTTTATAGATTTGATGTTTATCTTTTTAAAAAATATAAGTTTGTGTCTTTTTAAGTAAAAAAAAAATATACACAATAAAAATTATAAGAGAAGAAAGTAGATGTTTTTTAATTTAAATTTTAAATAAAAAATATTAATTTTAATTAAAATAATCATCCTTAAAAAGGATAAATATTTTTTTTATAAAATAAGTTATTAATATAATAATATATTACTTACTCATTAGCCACGAGAACCACGAGGGGAAGGTGGTACAATTTCCCTCAGCTGTCAACATCGCAGCACGCTTCACCAACTTTGGGGCCAAAAGAAACAAAATGAAGATATTATAGCGTGTAACAACGTTTGACATAAAAATATTTTTTATAAAATTTAAAGTTATTTAATTTTAAAAAAAAATATTTTATTTTTGACTTCTGCTTTTGTTTTAAAGTTAAAATTTTTAGTTTTTAATTTTTTTTAAAGCAAACATCCAAATAAATTTTTTTTTTTTAAAAAAATTTCTTAAAAAATAGTTTTTGAAGAAAAAAAAAACTCATCCAAGATAGATCTGCAATCAATACTCAATATAAAGTTTTGATATTTCTTAGGCGCCGTAAGAGAAAAAAGAGTAAAGCTTGTTGTGAGTTTCTAATAAAAAATATGGTTCTCATTTTTTTCGTTAAAAAATATTCATATTAATCAATTTTTAGGGATTAAATTGAGTCTTTATTGAATTTTTGAGGGATTAAATTTTCAAAGAACTGAAATTGTAGATGAACTAAAAGTAGACCTTTTTTTGTAGGAGATGAAAATGAAGACCGTATTTTTTGTTAGAGACCCAAAAAAAACTTTACTCAAGAAAAAGTTATCTCCTATGCATATATATAAAAATGCATAGGGGGCCATATAAAAAAAAAGAAAAAAATATAGATTCAATATATTTTTATATATAGATAGGAGTTAATTTTATCGCAAAGGCTTTAACTTTCGGTCTTTAATTTAAGTCGTTGACCGAATTTTTTAATGGACATAATTGCGAGACTAATATGATTAAATAAAAAAGTTCCTAAAAATTTGAAGATTAGTAGCTCTGACATTAGGAATTGTGTGTGTGTGTGTTTTTTTTTTTTTTTTTAATTATAGTTTGATCATTGTGATTTGTGACAGCAGATTCCTGTGTTGTATATAAATAAGGCCACAAAGAGAGAGTCGCTACACAATTCTCCTTTCATAAACCCACACGCATCTTCCCTCCAACACGCTCTCCCTCGTGTAATCTCCGCTCTGTAGTAGAAACTTCTCTGCGTAAGGAAGATCATACACTCCTTTACTTATCCCTCCTCTCTCTTTCTCTCTCTGTCACCTGTTATGCTTCTCATTGCTTTGTGCTTGTCATCTATTGGTGTTGACGATTGCATGCAAATCTCATGATCAACCTTTTTTTTCCATTTGGATATGAAAATTTGAACAGTTCCAGGATTGGATACATCTGATTTTCTTGTATACATGACATGGATGGTAAGAAGAGCCTTTAAAGCTTTAAGGGGACGTTTGGTTCAAGAAATTTTTTTGGAATAATAGGGAAATAAGATAGATAGAGAAATGATTAGAAAGATAGATAAAGTGAGATAGGTAGAAAAATGTAAAAAAAAAAATTATTTGGTGGAGAAAAACTTTACTGAAAAAATTAGGTAACTTTATGAAATCAGTCGTGCATTAAAAGCCAGATAATCGGTTTTCCGAAAAATCCCACCTTCAAAATGGGTTTCTAAACAGTGCGGATATCTATGTTTCTCGTCAATCCAGACAAATTGGATAGATGGATTTTTGGTAAAAAATGTTGAAACAAACATAGTGTTTCTAAAAGTCATACTTGACAAAGATAGATATCCACTGAAAAGCTCCCGACTAAACACCATCTATCTGTAATTATTGTGGGCATCTTTATGATAACTCTTTGGTTCAAATATTTAGCAAGAGATTATTGGGTTAAGAAGCTTAATCAATTTAATATGAATTATAATGAAACTTTTAGGTTTCAAATTAGATGTTTCACCTAACTCTTTCTTTCTTTTGAGTGATGGCAATGAGTTGTCCCTGCTGTTAAGCTTGTGCATTCAAATTTTGATTTTGGAGTTCTGTACTCTGTCATGTACCATAGCAGTTGCTGGTGTTATCAGAGATGGAGAAAATACATACTAGTTTATGCCCTGTGTGGATAATAGCATCACATTACATACTAAATAATTAGAGTGATAGGCTCCACTTTTTTTCTCTATTGATGTTTTCTTTTTCTTGCATTACATTGGCTTGGTGAAATCTCAATTTATTTCTACTTTGATGTCCTATTGTTTGTTTCTTTTATCTTTGATTGCATCTATGAACTTAATGCCCTCAAAACCTTTCTATGATTCTGTGTATTAAGCTGGTTTGGTGACTGGTCTGTTGTATATTCCAGGGCTGAAGAAGCACCGGTGACTAAAGTTGCAAGAAGGGTTCCTTGATTCATGGCCTTTGAGCACTACTATTGTTGAGATATATAGTCCCACATTGGTTGTATGTGCAATTAATGTGGAGGTTATAAGGGCACTCCCACCCTTTGAGCCAACTTTTGGGGTGGTGTATCCCAAGGTTCTTTACATGGTATCAGAGCCTCACCGTCCCCCGCTTTAAAGTGGAATTAAAAAAAAAAAAAAAGAAGCACAAAAGGTAAACAAAAAATGGGCCTGTGCAATTTCCACGGTTCAAGCCCAAAGGGCTCTCGTGTGAGGGAGCGTGTTGAGATATATAGTCTCACATTGGTTGTATGTGCAACTAATGTGGAGGTTATAAGGCCTTGGGCACTCCCACCCTTTGAGCCAGCTTTTGGGGTGGTGTATCCCAAGGTTCTTTACATGGTATCAGAGCCTCACCGTCCCCCGCTTTAAAGTGGAATTAAAAAAAAAAAAAGCACAAAAGGTAAACAAAAAATGGGCCTGTGCAATTTCCACGGTTCAAGCCCAAAGGGCTCTCGTGTGAGGGGGCGTGTTGAGATATATAGTCCCACATTGGTTCTATGTGCAACTAATGTGGAGGTTATAAGGCCTTGGGCACTCCCACCCTTTGAGCTAGCTTTTGGGGTGGTGTATCCCAAGGTTCTTTACATGGTATCAGAGCCTCACCGTCCCCCGCTTTAAAGTGGAATTAAAAAAAAAAAAAAGCACAAAAGGTAAACAAAAAATGGGTCTGTGCAATTTCCACGGTTCAAGCCCAAAGGGCTCTCGTGTGAGGGAGCGTGTTGAGATATATAGTCTCACATTGGTTGTATGTGCAACTAATGTGGAGGTTATAAGGCCTTGGGCACTCCCACCCTTTGAGCTAGCTTTTGGGGTGGTGTATCCCAAGGTTCTTTACAACTATTCCGAGGATTGGAAAACCATCCCAAAGGCTGTGACTGAGACAGAAAATTACAATGGTTGTTTTGATTGCAACATCTGCAAAGACCCTGCACGTGAACCAGTAGTGACCCTCTGTGGCCATCTTTATTGTTGGCCTTGCATCTACAAGTGGCTCCATCATCAAAGTGTTGATTCTCTTGCACCGGATGAACACCCTCAATGCCCTGTTTGCAAGGATGATATATCCCACACCACTATGGTTCCTCTTTATGGCCGAGGCCATTCCCCAGCTTATAGAGATACTTTTATACCACCAAGACCAACTGCTTCAGGTGCTCAATCTCTGTTGGCAACATCATCTCAAAGTGTTCAGCAACTTCCATATCGAAATCCTTATCAGAGTCAACATTTCAACCCTTCTCTATACCAAGATGAGGATGACACATCACAAATGCTCAATCGTGGTGCCACCATGGCACCAGGATTCCCCAATCTTGTGGTTCGGATGTTTGGAGAGATGTTTTGTACAAGAGTTTTTGGCAACTCAGAAAATTTATACGCCTACCCGAATTCTTATCACATGATGGGAAGTAATAGCCCTAGGTTGAGAAGGCAAGAGATGCAGGCAGACAAATTCTTGAACAGAATTTCAATTTTTCTAATTTGCTGCTTTCTCATGTGTCTTATCGTCTTTTAAGCAAGACATTGAGATTATACGCTATTTCTCTGTTGTACAATTTGTAGAGAAACTCGTGTTTAAGCCTAAGAACGGAATAGATTAAGTGAGTTATTGTATGTTAGGCTAAAGAATTTCTGTTGTTCAACATTTATTACTCAATATTAAAGCTCTATTTTGTTGAAAGTCACTCAACATTTATTACGGTCTTATTCTATGACATGCTAGAGTTTAATAAAATTTGCTTCCTGTTTGAAGTGAGATCTTGACAATTACAATGGTTATATCCAATTCAAACGATGAGCTGTCAAACAACAACAAAATCAATCATCACACTGCATGTCGAACTTATATTGCCTCAGTTTTGGCTTGTGGGAAAGAAGGTACGCAATGATCACTCCAACTCCAAATCTGATACCACATAAATAATCATTTCACCTTAAAATATTAAGATATTAGATGATGCAAAGTTAATAATTATATATCTCTTAACACCATTCATGCAATTCTTCAAGTTATTAACTTCAATAGAGCTACATTATTCCCGGTTGCCGTTGTCTTTTTTCTCTCTCTCTCTCTCTCTCTCTCTTTTTGTGTGTGTGTGTGTGTGTGGGGGGGGGGGGGGGGGGGGGGGGGTGCAAACGGTTCCCGCATTTGTCTTAATCAAATCTGAAACATTGTTTTGACAATGCAATATTTCTTTGTCCTTTTTCCTTCTGTCTCTTTTCTTCCCAAGATGTTCATTCATTTACTTACATAAAACCGGAATAAAATTGTACAATACGTTATCGCATTTGTTTCACCTAATATTTCAACCTTCTTTTTATATATATAAAAAAAAACCCTACTAATGGCAATCCATTCTCTGAGAAATCTTATTTTTAACTTCTATTTTTCTTATAAGCAAAAATTTAGATAAATATATTTTTTACAAAATCTCTTATTATAAAAAAAATGTTTTTGTTATAATGAATAAAAAAACAAAAGTTAAAAGCTTTCGAGTGAAACTTTTTTTAAGATATATACTAGTTTTTTAGAATTCTCATATTTATTTTTCAATTTCATCCTTATTTTATATTTGTATTTATCAATGTTATACTTTACCATAATAATCCAACATGAGAATAATGCAGCTTTTTTTTTTCTTTGAACAATACAGCTACAGTTCTTGTATTGTCATCTTACAGTTGTTAACTTCAATACAGCTACATCATGAATCATTCAAATAAATTTTCATCCAAAAATTCATAATAAATCCCCCAAATATTTGAGTAGGAAATAAGATTTAGCGGTTTCATGTAGTGAAAAAACTAAAAAAAAATAATTTTATTGTAAGTTTGTAAAAATTAAAAAATTAAATTCGAGCAAAATATTATTGACAGTCCAAAATGGCATATTGAACATAATAGAAGGGCTAAAATTGTAATTGAACATTTAATTTTTAACGTATTTCAAAAATTTGTTTATTAATTAGTTACAAGTTTTTATGTTAAAATCTCTGTTTTCTTTCAAGTATGTTCTCGAAATGATTAATTTTAAATGTTTCCCTTTAAGTTTAAATTTTATGTCTTTCTCCTTAAATTTCAGCTGTTTATTTTCTCAAATTAATTCATTTTAACATTTTATTTTTACATTAAAATTTAGGGAAAAATACAATAACCCCCACCATGTACTTTTTTTTATCACTTATCTTCTCTGTGCTTATTGTCATCCAATAAAAAAAATATGTCTATTTTTCTCCCTTGAGCAATAAAAAAATTACAAGAGAGATAAGTAACTAAAAAGAAAAAAACAAATATAGGGGTGCAAATTATTAAAAAAAGCGTAGGGAACAAATATATCATACTACCGTAATTTATTAGGAAAATTATGATATGCTTCTACATTTTATTTTTAGAATAGATTTTAACTACCAAATCAATTACAATTTTTTTTTTAAAATATCCATGTTGATCAATTAGGATTTCCATAGTCTTTCATCTTTTTATTTTCTTCAAAAATCATAGAATCGAAGTGTTTTTTTTTTTAACCAAACGATGGTAGTGCAGTTGGCGTATGAGAACTGAGCAGGTGGGGTGAGAGCATGTGTTTGATCCTTCCCAATACCACATTTGATAACGGTTTAAAGTATTAATCCTGGACCACCCCGAATTGGACTAGTAGCGAAGCGATGAATCGATTGAAATATTTTCAAAAAAAAAAGTATTTTTCATAAAAAAAATAATAAATTCATAATTTATATATTTTTTTCTATATGACTAAAAAAAATCCTTCCCGATTTTTTGAATGATTTTTTTTTTTTTTTTTTGCATATTTTCACAAACTAATATACATGGAAAGGGTTATATTTATAAATTTTCTGTTTACAAACTCAACTATATATGTAAGTACAAATACTTAAGTGTGTACTTCTCAAACTGCATAGTTAAGTTTGTAAATAAAAAATTTGTAAATATAACCTACCCAACATACATATATAAATAAATTTTATTACAATATTATATTATGATCTTATCATTTACTTAATATATTATATAATGATTTAAATTGTGTGTGTCATCTTCTTCCTCCTTTGTGTTAGGATTTGGAAGGGTTTTAGTTTACCCAAAAAATACTAAGTCTTTTAAACTACTCTCCTTTAAAGAATAATATATTCATTCTTAAATTTTCTTATTTTTAATTTTAAATTCAAATTCTTTTATATTAAGTAAGCATATTTTCTTTATAATTTTAAAATTGTCTTTTTAATTTATATTTTTTTAATTGTACCTGAATAATTATTCATACATCTTTTATAATTTTTCAATCTTTTATAATTTATAATTTTTAAATTTTACATAAATTTAAAATACCTCAAATAATAGTTGACTTAAATTGTTCACTTATCCATATAAAATGTAGGGAAAAGTGTTTCTACACACTTTGTAAATTTATTTATATATACAACTGTTTATCTAGTCTAGCCCAGGCCCATGCGCACCAAGCTATCGGCTTTATCTGTTTGGAACTAGGCCCCTCCTAAACCAACTTAACTTTAGCCCATTGTTGTGCGCAGCCCATCACCAAGGCCATGAGCAATTCAAGATTTTAGCTTCAGTTGCAAATAAATGCTAGGCTAAATTACAATTTACCCTCTTATACTTTAGTTGTGTTTTAAAATACCCTTTCAATTAAACCAATTTATCTGCTTGTACTTTCAACTTTCAACAATTAACTACATCCGTTAAAATTCCATCCACTTCCGTTAGCATATCACGTGACCTAATCCATCCTTCACACCTCATCCTCAATCCATTTCTCCCAATATTGATGATATGGGTTTTCGAAGAAGACAATAAACAAGGCAATGTCTCTAAACTTATCAATCTTCAACAGCGTCATTGCTTTCCTAATTTTCAACTCAAACCATAAAATACTTTTCTCTTCTACGTGCCTGTGAGAAATTTCTGAATAAGACCTTTGTGTGTGGGTACTCTTAACGTAGAGGCTTCGATATACGGTGTTCAAACACTTATAAAAGGGATGTCGTGTGCGTACTGGAAAAGTTTGTAATTATAAAAACAAAGGTTTGAAACTATAATTAACTTATGTATAAAATCAAAGGGACGCACATCATGCAATTTGGCAACACAAAAGGAAAATTGGCACTTCTAATTCCATATATTTGTGGTATTGCTTTCCTATTGTACATGGCACTTCCAATTCCATGTAAATTTAAATTGTTAGAGAACTTATTCACAGTTCTTATAGCAACAGTGGCTGACCTCTGGGAAGAGAGACCTTAAAGGGTTTAAGGTTCAAGATGACTACAATTAGTGGAGAAAGATTTCAGATTGTAACATTTTATTTTGTATATGAAAAATTTGTAGTTTATATTAGTGTGATACTCATTTGTTCAACCCAGAAAATTGTCTTGGAAGTGTTTTCTGCAATTTCTAGTATACGAAAACTTTGTAGAAGTTGTCCAAATTTACTAGTATCAGCTCAATTACTTCCATATTGGTTGCTCTGTAATGTGGGGAATTAGCAGATCCTATATTTAATGCAGCACAAGGATTGGTAACAATTGATTTCCTAGAAGTTGCTTGAAGGCTTCTACTCAACCCCACAAGGTAAACAGAATCCCCTAGAGGTAATGCTGGCTTTGGACAAGAAAATGTACTAAATATGAGTCTTTCCTTTATCTCTTGCTAGAGTTATTTAAGCATTTATCAATTAGAAGCTTGATCAGTTGAAATCCGAGGTACATCTAATACTTTCCCGTTTCATTATTCTAAGCCCACTCTGATTTCGTTTTTGAAAATTTTCAAGCTGAAAAATCCGTAATGTGGATACTAAATTGTATCTTTGAACTCCATGATAAACTATAAGCAATGGCCTTGACAAAGAGAGACAAATCAGATTGATTGTCCTGCATGGATTAGTGCTTGTGGATTTTCTTTGCTAAACTAATGAATGAACCGATGATATATATATAAGAGATGACATCCTAAAGTCTCACATATGCATATTGGTATGTTTGTATTTTGAAAGCAGTTGTACTTAAAGGTTCATTTCTTCACTCATATTTTTTAACCACTTGTATTGTTAATGTTTTTGTCCTTAAGTTCTTTTATTAGGGATTACTATCTACAAACTTCAGGGTGCTTCTCTCTTCACTGTATCACTATTAAATAGCATTGGTTTAGGAAAGAATCGCCCACTCTGCATCACCTTTGGTTCACCCCTTATTGGTGACAAGGGATTGCAACAAGCCATATCACGTAGTTCTAATTGGAATTCTTGCTTTCTACATGTTGTGTCGCACAAAGACCCACTTCCAAGGCTCCTTGTTACAAACTATAGTTCTCAAACCAGTTCCTACATGCCTTTTGGAACATTTCTCTTTTGTTCTGAAGAAAATTCTACTTGTTTTGAGAACCCTGATTCTATTTTGGAAGTACTAGTGGCATTGGGCTCTATCCATGATCAAAATCAAGAATTTCAGTCTTTGGATTATGGAAATATAGTTAAAAATCTCAATCATAAAGCAATTTGCTAGGACTTTACAGTACAGGCTAAAGACATGAATTATTCTAATACACTGCATGCAAGTATCCATTTGCAATTGTGGGGGCTAGGATTCACACCACAAATGCAGGTAGCTGAATATGTTTTATTTCTTAAATAAATTTTATACTAATTGTGAACCTTACTAGAAATTAGACTAGTATTTGGTCAATCCAAATTTTCCTGATCTCTTTTCTAAAACTGATTTGGCAGTAGCAACAACATCAAAACATTATCAATAAAATGGTAACAATGATGGAAACTATCATTTTCCAGAAGAGGGAAACAGTTGAGCTATCCAAGAAATTGAATTTAGTGAAAATAGACATGGCCCAACTTGAGTGGTACAAGAAGGATTGTAAAGATAGAAACATAGGGTACTATGACAGCTTCAAGAAGTTGCTCTTAAAAAAAAAAGACAGCTCCAGGCTATAGAAGAATTTACCATGACAGAAAAGCATCAATTACAGAATATGCAAAAAAATAATATCTTAAGAAACAAGCAAATGAAAACCCTTTAATAGTATCTCATTTCCTCCAATTGATTGTTCAATCATTACAGAATATGAAAAAAAAATGTCTTTAGAGAACTTCATTTGTGCTCCAAGCCTTCATTGAACTGACTGGCTTCCATTTGTCACATTCACCTAAGATAATTTACAAAGTTAATTAGAAAACAAGTGGAATGCAAGCAAACAAATTAATAGTTGTAAAAATATATGAGAATTGTATAACCTGTATACTTGGTCCACTAGTTCCCCCACCTCTTCTTTGGGGTTGTTTTTTATTCCTTATTCTTCGGTCAGAATTTAGCGCGCCTTTACAACTGCGAGCATTATGGCCCCATGCACCACAATTACCACACTTAAGAGATTGACCTTTTCTGCTAACTCGGTAAGGGTTTATTGGCTCGTCAGCAGCCTTTTTCCTAGCTTTCTTTGGTCTCCCAGGCGCATTCTTATATTTTGGTGGAAATAGTGGTGTTTGGTTTGTTTCAGGCCAATGTTCTTCACTTGGTATGGGGTGAATAATATGAGCATAAGCCCTTTCGAACGTATCCTTAAAGTAATAAGGATCCACAAAGTCTTCTGGAATCAAATGTATCCTATATATACTTGCCACAGGATGTGCACAAGGTATCCCAGTAAGATCCCATTGCTTACAATCACATTTTTTCTCACTAAGATGAACTACTCTTCGAGTTTGCCATGCATTCTCTACCTCGAATCTGTCATCTCCAGTCCAATAAACGATCCACTCTGTTGACTGCTTTTTGGCCTTTTCTAACTTTGTTTGTATACGTGGACAAATTGGACCTGTATATTGTCTCATCCCTTCCTTCTTTGCAATGAATCTTTTCATTAGCATTCTTCTTATGGTTTCACACATTGTGAGGATTGGTTTATCTCTTGCCTCCAAGATAAACGAATTAAATGTTTCAGCAATGTTATTTTGCAATATATCACACCTAGTTCGTGGATTAAATGCATGCTTGCTCCATGATGATGCTTCAATATCTCTTAACCATTTTTCAGCAGATGAGTCAAGAGTCTTAATATTTCTCATGTGCTTCTCAAACTCGTGTATAGTAGTGGATCGTGCAGCATTCCATAACTCATCTTTGAGACTTTTTCCTTTGTATTGCAATTTGAAATTGTTATATAAATGTCGAACACAGAACCTATATTCACAATTGTATGTTTTAAGCACGTCATTCAATCCCTACAATATCAATGAAATTTAGTAAGGGTTAGTGTGTTATACATATGAGCTTAAATAACAAAAAGGTCAAATGTTAAAAACTTACTTTTTGCCTATCAGACATTATCACCCAACCCTTTTCTTCAAAAGTGCCAATATCATTCAAGAGAAGTTGCATGAACCATTGCCAACTATCTCTTGTTTCAGCCTCGACAACTGCAAATGCAATAGGGTACATATTCTCATTTCCATATTTTCCAACCGCACATAATAATTTGCCCCCAAAACGACTTTTTAAGAAGCAACCATCCACACACATAATTGGCCTACATGCATCTATAAAACCCTTCTTGCACACATCAAGGCTGATATACATCCTTTGGAAGACCATGTGCTCTGATTGGACAATAGTTGTACTACCAGGACTAAATTGTCTAATTGCAGCACAATATTTCCATACTTTGGAAAATTGCTCCAAATTAGTACCCTCGATACGATCAATGGCCATTCTTTTGGCTCTATAAGCTTTGGACTTTGACACATGCACATTATGATCTCTATGTACCTGATTGATAAAAGCGGTGTTTTTCCAATCTGGTTGATCACGAATGTTGTCCATGTACTTACTAGACAGCCATGATGCACTTACTTTAGTGTTGCTTCTAACCCAACCACAATCGTGATCTTTTTTATAGAATGTCTTGATTTGGAATGCATCTCTCTCTTGTGTAGGTGAAGCATGTATCTTCCATCCACATTTGTTCTTACACTCTACTGTAATCCTCTTAGATTCATTGTAAATGTAAGAGAAATCGATCCCATTTTCAATACAATACTCTTGCAATGCTTTTCTATAAACCTTAAAATTTGCAAACTTCATCCCAACCTCCAAATGAATTTTTCTTTGCATGTCGATTTTCTCATTAAACTCTGGCCATTTCGGTTTACCCCTTTCATCTTCAGAACTATCTATGCTATTCAATTCATCACTATCTACATAATTAACACCAATATTCTCCTCAACATCAATATATCTAATACCAGTCTCAAAAAATAAGTCAGGCAACTCAACGTCACTATCAGGGAAGTCACATCCATCTAAACAAATTATGGGGGACTTTTCAGGTTCACCATCAACCAGAGCACCTTCAATTTCAATTGGAACTTCTGTAATCATTGACGATTCTCCCACTACAGTGCTCATACTTGACATCTGTATAAATAATTAAACAAATTTAGAAATGTAACAAGATTATGCTTCTTTTATATGTATATTAGAGGCATTCAAGACTTAAAAAGGTAGAGACAAATTAAACCAAAAATACATATCTTCATTTAAATACTAATGCTCTAATGCTGCTAAACTACTTCACTATAGTTGTGTGATGTATATCATTTATTAAGTAAATAACGATTATAAGGATGCTTTTTTTACTGAAGAGGAATCTATAACTCAATGTTGAAACAGTATTAACAAAACTAAAGCTTTGTCTTATGGATTGGTCTCATGGTATAAATACATGCGTCCAGTGCCATTCACAAGGCACTTTATCAACATAGCTGAAATGAGTTTAGATGATGGCATAGCTTTAAAACGAAATATAAAATTAATCAACATGACAAAATCCAACAAAAAAAAATTAAAACAGAGAAGATGTAAATAAACTGAAAATAAAAAATAAAATTTAACAAAAAAATATACCACAACACTGTACCCTACATGTTTCTAAAAAAAATTAAAAATTAAAGACTTACTAGCTTGACAATGTTACAAGGTTGCATATGTGGAGGATAGACAATAACTGCAAAGTGAGAACAAATACAACAGAGGAGACACCAATGAGAAAGAGGACGACAACTGTGAAGCACGAACAATGGAACAAAGGGAAGTGAAAACCTATTTTTATGTTGCAAAGAATATGGGAACAAGAATAGTTTTTTGCAGAGAAAGGTGAAGAAAGAATAGGGACATGAATCGTTTTTCTCGTTTTGGCTTTGGAGGGAAGAAGAAGTTTTATAATATAGAAGTTTTACTCACGTGATGGATTAACAGAATGGGATGGAATTTTAACAGACGTGGTTAATTGGTGATTTTCTAAAGTACAAGTAGGTAAATTGTTTTAATTGAAAGTATAGGCGGGTATTTTGACACACAACTAAAGTACAAGAGGCTAATTTGTAATTTAGCCTAAATGCTATTGCAACAAGTAGAGATGTAAATAGGTTAGGTTAGGCTAGACTTTAGCTAGGTCAGACTTATATAAAAAATATTAGATCTGACCTGGCTTGTTAGTTTGTGTAGACCTCAAATTACAAGTCTGGTCTGACTTATATTTAAAAAATAAAAACTTTGGCCTAAATTTGTTAGCATGTTTAAGCCTATTAAACATTCAACAATTAAAAGAATAACTAAAATAATATTACTTTATTATTAAAAATTATTAAAATAATAATTTTATTTATTTTATTTAAAATAAATAATATAATATAGGCCGGCCTGTAAGCTTATATGGCCGACATATATAAAAAAGCTTATGTTCTATTTTTTAAATAGGTTTTTTTAAAAGCATAAGCCTGTTTTATTTTACTATTTATAATAGGCCAAGCCTGACCTAATATAGGCTAGGCTGTAGGACCTGTAGGCCGGCCTAACTCATTTACACCCTTAACAACATGTTTTCAGGCATTCAATCATTTCTAGTTGTTTTATGGTCAAAAATTCATGTCCTATTTAAATTTGATGGGGTTGCGATTCTCAGGTTAATTCTTGTCTCACTATAGTATGTATAATAGGAGAAAAAAATGTTTTGTAATGCCTAATTTTTCATAATTGATTAAATATATAGGGAAAATTTTAGTTTCATGATCGTGATTACAACTATTATCACTTAAACCATCGTGATTTCTAACTTATAATATAGACTCACCGTGGTTGTAGAATATATCATTTAGTCTCTCAAAAGTACAAAATGTCTTTATTATATAAAAAATTGATAATATCCCTACTAAAAAAGGACAGACTATATGTGAAATATAAAATAATTCTAATTTGAATTAAGACAAACAACACTCCTAAAATAACTATAATAAAATACTAGATTTTGTATCTGTCATGTTGCATGAAAGATATATTGTTCTACTGACCCATCGACTCCTTTTTTTTCTTTTTACAAACTAGTGGCCTCACAATAATTGTGTCTATTGCATGAAATATGAAGTTTTGTGCAACATAATCTTTATATTTTCCTAAAATAATATAATTAATTTTAAACAACTAAAATAAAGATAAACTCATCAAATAATAGTCAATTAGAGTAAAGATAAGCTTGTGATGCAACATTTACCGTACTCATATAAATCAAATAATAAAAGCAATTAGTGGGGGCTACGTTGTAATTATATTTTTTCCTTTCTTTTTCATTTTGTATCCTCCAAAAAAATCCACATCTTAGAAAAGAGAGCGGTTTATCCTTTAGGGCCTGTTTGGTAGGAGTGTTTTTGTGAGAATCCTGCAAAAGCTTAATAGGGATTGTAAGTAATCCATGTTTGGTAGAAAAAATAAAAAATATTTCCCTTGATTCGATAATTTTCCAAGATACGGCCCGTAGTGCAAATTAGTAACCCAAAATCCATGAACAAATACCACAAATTATGTGGTTTTTCAGGAATCTGGTTTGTTGGATAAATTTTACATAATTTTTGTTACTCTTCTACTCTTGTTGCATCGTAGGCTATAGCTGGCAGTGTCAAATCCGATGAACAACGTGGGTTGCTGTTCTTGAGGATAACGTCGTCTGAGCTTATCAGGGAATAGCAAGCAAACCTTACCGCCGACCAGAATGTATTTTTGATGAGTTTTCTTTGATTTTCTCTACTTACCGTTCAGTTTCGAGCAGATCTGTAGTTAATGTTTTTGTGAATGTCGTTATGGTTCGTAGAAGATACATACAACATACACGCCAACTACAAACGAAAGCAATTGTTGACAGAGAGAGATGGATAACTATGTTCCGGTGAAAGAGCGAAACAGACGAGAGGAAATGTAGACGCCCAAGCTAATAACGACTCTGAAAATCAATTGAAAGAGAGAGATAGAGACCTGGACAAATAAACGGTAAAAAATTCAAAATTGAGGGTATTATTGTAAATTTATTACACATTCCTAGTAATATTAAATCATCAATCAAACATTGACACGGGAAAATTGATCCAATATTTTCAGTAAATTTTGGCCTACCAAACAACTTTTTGATTATTTTTCCGAAAAATTGTTATTCTCACCATTTTAAAGGGAATCAAGATCTCGGGGTAAAAAAAAATTCTCCTATATCAAACGCCCAGCTCTTTTGCATTTTCTCCTCCCAAACCAAAATAAAAAATAATGAACCTGGTTGTTATTCATGATTTAAAGAAAATTTCCGCGCATTATTCAGCGATGTTTATATTGATGTGTTCATCTAATTGTCGTTAGTCAGAATATACTATATCTTGTTAAGTTAATATTTTTTCGTAAGAATATTACAGAATTGCAGGAAGTCAAACGTACAATGTGCTGATTAGCAATGATGCTTCGAATATTCTAGAAATGCGAATGACATTGTTAAAGGGGTAAAACCAAACCATCTGATTTGATTTGCAATTCAACGCAACATCCAAAAAATTGTCATTATTTTTTAAAAAATTTATCCAAATATCGAGTGAACAGTATTTTTTACGAGACTACCACATGACGTAATTCGTTACGATTGATAGTAAATTATGTTCACCAATAATTTTGTGATATGAGGCATATTTTCGCAGAAAAAACTGACTAGACGAAGTTCGCTACTAGTGGTAGCGAGTTTGGTACACAATGTGGCCACGTGTCACGAAATTATAAGCGACGAAGTTTGATACCAGTTATAGCGAATTATATCTCATGGCAATCTGGTAAAAAATACTATTCTCATGTTATCAAAAAAAAAAAAAAAAAATACTATTCTCATGACATTTGGATAAATTTTTTGAAAAAAACACTTTAGTTCTTGTTCCCTATTCAATGGACTTGTTATAATTTTATTGTTATTTAGAAAATCTTTTGAGAGTTACACGTAAGATTCAATTTAATATGTCAATATTAAAAGCTGGCATAAAATCAAAGGAAATGTTTGTATTTTACCTTTTTATCATGTGGCTTCGTTTATGCTTACAAACATATATATATTACAAGAAAATAATAGTCTCATGTTGGAGATTATTATTTTATACCCTCGACACTTTGATAATTGTGTTACTATTTTATTTTAATTTTTAGTAATGGAATCCATATTTTTTATATTAACATAAGATATACTCTCCGTCTCTCCAACAAAAACCTTATATTATATATCTGTTTGTCTTTATCTTTTTGATATCAGTAGCGGTGTTTTTCTTGTTTCTTTTTATACTGGGAGACATTGACCTTCATTTTGAAGCATCAGATTCGAACGTCAAGAATAATAAAGCCATTAAAAGTAAAATAAATTTGATGCCCCTAACCTGGAAAGCACAAATTTTCAAAATTTTGCGTGTCCACTCGGACATGCGTCTGACACGCGGTAAACATTTAAAGATACTCGGTCAATTTTTCGACACGTTTTTTCGACACGAAGTCAATTTTTTTGGACACGCGGTCAACGTTCGTACATGCTCGGACACGTTTTTTTTAATCTTAATTTTATTTTATTAACTAAATATAAAAAAATAATTTATAAATTAATTTTTTTCTATTATAAAATTTGACATGAAAAATTAACAAAGTATAAAAAAATATTTTTATTTATATTTATGTTATGAAATTTAAATATTTGATTGGATATATGACTTCTATGTATTAGATATTAATTAATTATATTATATTTTATAAATTAATATTTTTATTTAATATCAAAACGTATCCTAACGTGTCGAAATATGACATTTTTTTAAAATTAACGTGTCAACGTGTCGTGTCATATCTCGTGTCCCGTGTCAGTGTCCATGCATCATAGCCCCGAACGATTATGTGTTAAAAAATTACAAGGGTATTAATGGAAGGAGATTTTGTAAGATAGACTTTGAATTTCTTGTATACATAATAAAAAAAGTGACACAATTTTCTATGGGTGAATAGGAGAAAGTTTCTTTTGCAGCAATATAAGAGTTGCATTTCTCTTAAAGGGGAAAATATTTAACGTCTTTTTGCCAACCACTTATTCAGTGATTCAGATCAATTAAAATCATGTATTTTTTGTGATATGTGTACGGAGGAGAGGGAATTTTTTTTTCATATGTCAGCCTGCCAATGAGAGGAGCACCTGCATCGGGTGCATAAAAAATGCGCTCCCTTAAGGAAATGTTTGGTAATTTTTTTTTGGGTTTGTTTTTTCTAAAGTTACTTTAGATAACTTTATCTAATGTTCATCAAAACGATGTCGTTTTGGGACGAAAATCATGGTATTTTTGTAATTTTAATTTATTTCAGGGTTATAATAGTCTTTATCATTTTAATTTTTTAATTTTTCAACCTCAAAACGACGTCGTTTCGATGAACATTAGACAAAGTTGTCTAAAATAACATCGGAAACTTTTTTTCCTTTTTTTTTATATTTTTTGAAATAATATACTGGAAAAGTAAATTTTTCAGAAATATTATTAAAAAATTATTTGATAGGCTAAAATATTCACAGAAATATTGGCCCAAATTTTTTGATTTTATATTTAATTGATTGTTAATAATTTTTAAAAATGTAGACTAATTTTTCAAACCCTTTTTTTAAGTTAGGGCTCCATTTGTTAATATCTAAGGGCGTTGCTTTTCTCTTGTTATTGAAGAAAATATTATTTTCCTGCAGACTCAAAGATCAAACGTTCCCACCACTTCAGAAATTTAAAAAATAAAAATAAACTCAACATAAACTTCCATGAGTCTACAGCAGAAGAGTTCAATTTTCATGTGTCATAAGAATTGCTTTCCCCAATATCTAATACTAAATTTCAGCGGTTGAGAGCTATTAAAAGTCCAACGCTAAGCTCCAAAATGATTTGACAATTCAACATGGTGGCAATTTCACAAAGTTGTTTTATAAAAAAAAATAAAAACTGTGTTGTAAACATTATCCAATTACAATTGATGACCACTAACCAAATAAATATTTGGCAGCAAAAATAATGTTGTAGTGAGAAGAAACCTATATATGATTTTACATAAATCTTAGTAATGAACTAAACAGACCATAAACATGAATTGGAATTTAATAATTGAGTAAAACTTGATTCATTCCTCATCGCAAATGAAAGAAAGAATATAATAAGATCATTAATGTTGGTGCAAAGAATAACAATATCTGCAGAAAGAAAAATATCTCAACGAAAAGCATTCTTGTAAAGAGAATTAATATAATTTGCAGTTACCAATTTGTTTTAACAAGACATAGTATTTCTGTCATGAAAATATTAAATCAAGATTATTTATATTTTATAAATTATGTAAAAAAAATTCACCTGCTGAAAATTTAAGGTATTATTTCATGAGATTTTTATTCATAATTTCAATTCTAGGAATCTTATTTTCCCATAAAATTTTAAAAAATTCTTGTACCAAATATGGGTAACTAAGACTTTGTTTGAATACTGTTCTACAAAATAGTTTTTTAGTTTTCAGAACAAAAAAATTAAAAAACTCGTTTGGTAAGATCTGTTTCATAAAAAATATTTTGAAAACTATAACTGTTTTTTTGTTTTTAAAATCAAATTTAGAGAACATGTCTGAGTTGTTTTTGTTTTCTGTTTTGATTTTTAACTTTCAAAAATAAATAAATATAGAAAACAACTGTTTCTATAACTATTTTTTTTTTTTTTTTGATAACAGTTTCTATAACTATTTTACAAAACAGTTTTAAGAACAAAAAAACCAGAACACAATCAAACAGAGCCTAAGATTCTCAATATCAATTTTCTGAAAATCTAAAATTTATTTCTTTACCAAACGATCCCTTGATGGAAACAAGCAATCATTACTACCAAAGTAAAATGGAATGTAACATTTTATCCACCATGTAATTTATTATGATTTTTTTTATATGGAAATTGAACATATAATCTAATACAAATTATCTAAATCCACCGTTAAATCAATCTTATTAGTTTTATGTCTAGAGTATCTCACTCAACTCTAAGGATTTTAATTTATTAATCATTTCAATCATATTAATTCAATTTGAAAACTATCATTCCATTGTTTCGGTTAGAAGTTAAAATAGTTTATAAATTGTTAACCAAACATTAAATTGTCTTACTTATTGAATCTTATTTTAAACTCGAGTTTAAAATAAGATCAATAATTTCTTCTAAAAAAAATTTAATAAATAAATATTCTAAACCAAATCTTAATAAGTAAGACAATTTAATGTTTTGATTTTTCTGATAATAATTTTATAACATTCAAAAAAAATAAATTAATATGAACATCTTTTTCCTCAGATCCTGAGAATGTCAACATGGCAGCACACTTCGCCGACTTTCGAACCCAAAAGAAGCAAATTGAAGATATTTCTGTTTGATTGGAGATAAATAGTCTCACATTGATTGGATGGGTAATTAATATGGCTTTTATAAGGTTTTGGGAACTCTCACCCTTAAAGCTAGCTTTTGAAGTGATGTATCTAAGGTTCTTTACATGATATCAGAGTCAATCTTCACTAGGTAAACCAAAGATTAGGCCTGTGCAATTTTCCACCCTTCTAGCTTAAAGGGCTCTTGCTTGAGGGGGCGTGTTGAGATAGATAGTCCCACATTGATTGGATGATAACTAATGTGACATTTATAAAACTTTTGGAAAGATGTATCACAAAGTTCTTTATAGTGTTTTAATTGATTTATAAAAATTGTTTAGTAGAATAAAAGAAGAAAGAACTTGTTTGATGACAATGTTTAAAATAATTTTAGAAATTGAAGAACAATAAAATCTGTTTGAAGAGAGTGGATGCTAAAGCAGTCTTCTTACTGCTCAGGTAGTGAGAGACACGAAATACTGTTCAAATTTCTATTGTTTTCAA
Source organism: Gastrolobium bilobum (assembly GCF_033153095.1). Lineage (NCBI taxonomy): Eukaryota > Viridiplantae > Streptophyta > Magnoliopsida > Fabales > Fabaceae > Gastrolobium > Gastrolobium bilobum. The sequence continues at coordinate 58,716 of NW_026899285.1, forward strand.
TTTTAACTTAATTATTACATTGCCATTTATGGAAAAACTGTTCTCCGTGTTTTTCCATATTTCAGAATCAAACATCTACGAGATATTCTCTAATTTTTATTTCAAAAACTAAAACACAGATATAGGCTCTGTTTGATTTCTATTTGGTAGAACAGTTTTCTTGTTTTAAGAATAAAAAAATAAAAAAACTTGTTTGTTAATTAGTGTTTTGTAAAAATAATTCTAAAAACAACATCTAATTTTAGTTTTTAAAACCAAATTTTCCTAACACCCTTATCATGTTTTGATTTTGTGTTTCACTTTTTTACTCCCAAAATAACAAAAACATGAAGAATAAGAGCTTCATTAATGACATGATGGTAATAATCTGAAAATAAAAAAGTAAAAGTTAATTTGTGCCATCTCATATAGATCCCAATTTCAAATTCCTGTAGCCACACGATATGTTCTTTTGCTTTTTGGCATTTGATATGATTGATAATTTTTGCTGTTTTTCTACTTTGAAACCACATTTTTTTTTTTAGTTACCCAACTCTAATTACTTCTTTGAGGTGAGTTGGCTCCCTCCGGTATCCCCACGAGCTTCGACTCTTTGAGCCGGCTATGGGACTAATCCGGAGTGCGGGAGAGCAGTGATGGCTAAAGGTTCTGCCCCCTCTCCAAGAATGCATTCAGCAGGAAACCACATTTTGAAAACAAATTTATCAAACAATTTTTTTTTGTTTTTTTAACTTTTAAAACTATTTTCAAAACAATGTTATCAAATGGATTTTTTTCATTTTTATTCTACAAAATAATTTTTAAAAATTACTTTGCAAAATAAATTTAAGAACAAAAAACTCAAAACACAATCAAAGGAGCCCTTTGAGTTTAAAGTTTTTAAAGTTATTTTAGATAATTTTATTTAATATTCACCTATACACACACAAAAATATGTACAACTCATTTTTGTTTTCTCTTTTCTTTTTATATAGCTCCATATAGACTTCATATTTTTTTTTATATGTATTTTACTGAACATTAAATAAATTTATCTAAAGTAAGGTTAAAAATTTTGAACCCATAGTTTTTAGATACGTTTCCATAGAATAAATATTATTTAAATTTTTAATTCTTCAAAACTAAAAAGCTGTTTTCTAAAACATAAATCAAACAGGGCCGATTTCATCTCTTAATGCTGGTAACAATGTTTGGCAATTGGCATAATGGAATTGCGAAGGCTTTAACTTTTGGTCTTTAATTTAAGTCTTTGTACGAATTTTTTATTGGATATAATTGCGAGACTGATATAATTAAATAATTTTTTTTCTTCTAACGATCTGAAGAATAGAAGCTCTGACATTATGAATAGAGTTTTATTTTATTTCATTGTATTTTGATCATAGTGACAGCAGATTCATTTGTAGTTTTGTACTGTATATAAATAAGGCCATAAATAAAGGCTCGCTACACCACTCTCTCTCTCTCTCTCTCTCTGTAGTAGAAACTTCTCTGCCTAAGGAGGATCATACACTCCTTTACTTATCCTCTCTCTCTCAGGGTATGTCTTCGAATTTTGTAGATCTTAGTAATTTATTTATTTTTTTACTTGGTTTTAAAATTTAAAATTTTAATTCTTTGAATTCATGTGGAAATCAATCACACAATTGGCCATTGTTCGCTGATTTATAAGTTTTTAAGGATATTAACTATTTTTTCATCTGTTATGTTTCTCATTGCTTTGTGCTTGTCATCTATTGCTGTTGACGATTGCATGCAAATCTCATGATCAAGCTTTTTTTTTTTTTTTTTTTTTTTTGGATATGAAAATTTGAGCAGTTCCAGGATTGGGATAGATCTGATTTTTTTTGAATATTTGACATGTACCATAAGAAGAACCTAGAAATTTCTTTAATTGGAATATTGTGGGCATCTTTGTGATACTCTTGGTTCAAATATTTAGCAAGAGATTATTGGGTTAAGAAGCTTAATCAATTTAATATGAATTCTAATGCAACTTTTTGGGTTTCAGATTAGATGTTTCACCTAACTCTGTCTTTCTTTTGAGTGATGGCAGTGAGTTGCCCCTGCTGTTAAGCTTGTGCATTCAAATTTTGATTTTGGAGTTTTGTACTCAAGTCATGTACCATAGCAGTTGCTGGTGCTAAGAGAGATGGAGAAAATGCATACTAGTTTATGCCCTGTATGGATAATAGCATCACATTCCATGAATGGCCCTTGATACCAAATAATTAGAGTGATAGGCTCCTCTTTTTTTCTCTATTGATGTTTTCTTTTCCTGCATTAGATTGGCTTGGTGAAATCTCAAGTTATTTCTACTTGATGTCCTATTGTTTGTTTCTTTTATCTTTGATTACATCTATGAACTTAATGCCCTCAAAACCTTTCTATGATTCTGTGTATTAAGCTGGTTTGGTGACTGGTCTGTTGTATATTCAGGGCTGAAGAAGCACCGGTGACTAAAGTTGCAAGAAGGGTTCCCTGATTCATGGCCTTTGAGCACTACTATTCCCAGGATTGGAAAACCATCCCAAATGCTGTGACTGAGACAGAAAATTCCAATGGTTGTTTTGATTGCAACATCTGCTTGGACTCTGCACATGAACCAGTAGTGACCCTCTGTGGCCACCTTTATTGTTGGCGTTGCATCTACAAGTGGCTCCATGTCCAAAGTGCTTCTCTTGCACCTGATGAACACCCTCAATGCCCTGTTTGCAAGGATGATATATCCCACACCACTATGGTTCCTCTTTATGGTCGAGGCCATTCCCCTGCTTGTAATGAGCATGATGGAAAGGCATCCCGTAGAGATACTTTTGTACCACCAAGACCACCTGCTTCAGGTGCTCAATCTCTGTTGGCAACATCATCTCAAAGTGGTCAGCAACTTCCATATCGCAATCCTTATCAGAGTCAACATTTCAACCCTTCTCTATACCAAGATGAGGATGACACATCACAAATGCTCAATCTTGGTGCAACCATGGCACCAGGATTCCCCAACCTTGTGGTTGGGATGTTTGGAGAGATGTTTTGTACAAGAGTCTTGGGCAACTCAGAAAATTTATATTCCTACCCGAATTCTTATCACATGATGGGAAGAAATAGCCCTAGGTTGAGAAGGCAAGAGATGCAGGCAGACAAATCATTGAACAGAATTTCAGTTTTTCTACTTTGTTGCTTTCTTCTGTGTCTTATCGTCTTCTAAGCAAGCATTGAGAGTATTATCTATTTCTCGGATGTACAATTTGTAGAGAAGGTCGTGTTTAAGCTTGAGAACGGAATAGATTAAGTGAGGTATTGTATGTTAGGCTAAAGAATTTCTGTTGTTCAACATTTATTACTCAATAATAAAATTTGCTTCCTGTTTGAAGGATTGGTTGGTGAGATGTTGAGGATTACAATGGTTATCCAATTCAAGGAATAAAAAAAATGCACTGGATGGTATTGATAATTCTGCAATGGATAAGATTTGCGTCTTGAAACAATGAGCTGTCAACTGTCAAGTAAACACCCCCACCCCCAAATCATCACAATGCATGTCGAACTTAAATTGCCTCAGCTTTGGCTTGTGGGTATGAAGTTAGGCAATGACAACTCAAGTATTTGGAAAAAGCTTTTTGGGGGTGGTGGTGGTCCTTTTGAAGTTTAACCTTGATGATGTTAAGATTTGGAAGTTCATTTTTTTTTGGTTTTATGCGGTGTTTTAAAATTCCACCCCGCCCCCCGAGTTGACCTGGGTCAACCCTGACCCCTCCCTTCTGAGGGTTAGGGTCACAAGTTGGATCCTATATGCATTTCAACCCCTCCGACCCCCAAAACCCGGCCGGGTTTTAGTGACTCCTGGGTCAGTGGGCAGAGGGGTCACTGCATGTTTTTTGTTTGTGTTTTTTTTTCATGAAACAACATCATTTTATTACAAAAATAAAATAAAAATACTTGCAAACCTAAATCTAATCGTTCTCTTCTCTCTCAGCGACCTAGTCGTCTTCAATCTTCACCTTGCTGCCGTGAATCTTCTATAAAATGTAAGAATTTTACCCATTTAAATGAAATCCATACGGTCGTCGATGGAAAACAAAAACCTATTCTTACTTCCTTTAAATTTTCCTTTACCAGGGACCTTCTCAAAAGAGGTAGTACCGGGTTAGCGTAGTGACCCTATTAGAATATGAGTTTTGTGCTTTGGTATATTGATACTTTAATTAGGTTGTGTAATATTGACTTGTGGTCGTAATTGGTGAATTATGTAAGTATATTTTGAATCTTTGATGATAGGTGATTTATTTTTTAATATTTCATATATGATATATATATATATATATATATATATATATATATATATATATATATATATATATTTATATTTTTTTAATATATAAAACCGGGTCAGCGTAGTGACCCCTTAACCTCCCCGATTGAACCCGTGACCTCATGACCCCTGACCTCGGCCGAGTCGATGGCCGAGCCGGGTTTTTAAACACTAATTTTATGATTGTGCAAGGGATGTCTGTGTAGGGTGAATTTTGAATCTTACTGACCGTTAATCAGAAAACTAATTTAAATTTTGATGAAAGCCCTCATTTTGAAATATATTGTGATTTCTTTTAGGGTTTTATAATTTCCATTTAACATGAGAATTCAAATTTTCCTACACACTCTTCGATTTCCGTGCTGACATGGGTCCTACATATAATTTTTTCTAACATCTGGATCCCACATGTTTTTTATCTCTACAACATGAAAATTGAATTCTCATTTAACATGAGAAAATCAAATCCCTTTCTTTTATAGCAAAAGTTAAATCTAATATGTCATAAAGCTTTTTTCTTGAGTGATTCTTCTTCTTTATTTATTTTTTCTTTTTAATGATGTAGTCGTTTTTTAAAAGTACCTTGTAGTGGAAATGCTTTTTAAAATTGTTGTAATGAAAATATAAAAAATATTTACAAAAAGGAAAGAGTTTTTAAAGTTTAATTGATATCGCTTTGAAATTTAAAGTCTTATTAATTTAATAGTACAATATATAATGTTATTCTAAGTACTTAAACTAATTTTATTATAAATTTTGTCAAAATCAAGATTAAAACACAACCACCATGTGTTTTTAAAAATCCCAAGACTCGTTTCCTCTCAAATGTATTCATCACATAATACAAAAAGACCATAACTTACACAATTAATCAAAGACATAGAATAATTATAGGGTTCTCATGGAGACAAGTCAATCACTCTCAAGTCTAGAGCCATATGAAATCAGTATTTTTTTTATTTTTTATAATTCCCCAGACGAGGCAACAACTATATATTCTCTCAAGTATACGAAGAGCACCAAGCCGACTAGTGGAGAAAGAGGTTATTTGAATTTGGAACAATAACTTGACACTCAAATGATAAAACCATATGCAGATCCCTACAAAAGTGATCAAGGAATTATACTCGTGGAATGACACAAACTCTGAAAGAACGGGATCTGGATCCTTTAATGTGAAAATTCACATGATCATGTTATGTGAGAATCATAACCATACAAAGGTGGGTCAATGGTAAAAAGGGAAGAGAAAAAAAAATGATAAAATAAGTAGTTACAAAATCATAACCGTTGATTTATCTTTGTATGGTTATGATCTTTCCACATGATCATATCATGTTTTTTTGACACATTAGAAGATCCATTTCCGAAAGGACGTTACCACTATTTAAGCTCTTTTAAAAAAAGAAGAATTTCGTAGGTTGTCAAATACTGCTACCTGTAATATTAAGACTTATTCAGAGAATTGATACTAATCTTTTTAGCAAAAAGACCAAACGAGAATATTGAAACCAAACCAAAAGTAATTATTAAAGAAGATCAATATTAAATAATATCACAAAAGTTCTATTTCCTATCAAATGATGGTAGTTGATTGATGACACCAAATGGAATTTTAATATTGCTCTCAAGTATTATTTTTAGCAGGAGTTTTAAAGTCTTAATACCAAAATCTGTCTCGAATTAGATTAATTGCGAATTTGATTGAAATATCTGAAAAAAAAAAATCTATCTCCTTAAATGACATAATGATACAAGTCTTAAAAGTAATTATCTGATTTCTCTAAGCCAAAACAAAATTTAGAGAATAAAATAAAATGATTACAACTACTCAAAAAGATTTTAAGACAATGACTTTTTGATAAATCATATGACATTAAATACTATTAAAAAGTCAGGGATAGATCCACGCAGACAGGGATATTTCGTAGGAAATAAGTTATCTGTAACGTACTCTTTTAATACAAAAATTGTCTAAACTGATGGTTAGTGGTCCAGAGAGAAGCGTGTCAGGCAGGGCATTAATATCTTTTTGTTTTCTTATGTTAATTTATTTTTTGCTTTTGCTTTTATGGGCTAATCGCTACAGACACATATCATTGAGCTTGAGAGTACAGAGACTACAGTTATGCACATGAATGTGCACTCCGAATTCAAGACAAGGAATATTTTTCCTCTTGCCTGTTCACTTTCCTGTTTTCCTCATTTCTTAAAAAAACTATTGTCAATGTCTTCATCTCATAATTGATTGCAACCATTCATGCAAATCTTCAAGTTGTCAACTTCAATACAGCTACATTATTCTCAGTTCCCATTGTTTCTTAATCAATCTGAAACAATACAATATTTCTTTGTCCTTTTTTTTCTTATAATAATTTCCTTGTCCTTTATCGATGCACCAATCCAAAAAAAGCAAAAAAATTGGAAAAATAAAAATATAGGTTTAAATGGAATTTTTTTTTTACTTTTTTTTTAAAAATAAATATATTCAAGTGGATACATTCAAAAAAAAATACTCTCTTTTCTTCTCAAGATGTTCATTCATTTACTTACATAAAACCGGAATAAAATTGTATAATACCTTATCGCATATGTTCACCTATTATTTCAACTTTTTTCTTTAAAAAAGAAACCCTAAGCTCTCAAGATAAGCTTTTTTTAGGATATATATGTCAGCTTTTTAGAATTTTCATATTTATATTTCAGTTTAATCCTTATTCTAAATTTATATTAAACAATTTTACTCTTTACCCTAACAATCCTTATAATAATAAATTATTTCATCATCCCTCCTTCAAAACCCTGAGAACAATAATCACCAAATAACTTTTAGCATTTTTTTTTAATTTTTTTTTAACTTTTAGCTTATAAATAATTTTTAGATTAAAAAAAACGTTTGCCAAACAAACTCTAAGCCTAATTTATATTTAATTGCTCTTTTTCCTTATTCTATTATAGTAAATGCATGATGTTTACCCCAAAAAAAATGCATGATTTTGGTCTTTCAATATTTTTTTCTTGAATTTCAATTTTGATTTTTTTAAATTGCTAGTTCAAGTATTTTTTTTAGATTCTCTTTCACCTAAAAAACCTAAAATTTTATTTTCTACTCAAAATCTCCACATTCTCAATTGATTAAACTGTTTTGAAATCCTCCTCTACTAAAAATTCACCAATCAAAACATAGATTTGAATAAAAAAGAGACAAATTTAGAATTTTTCCCTCTTCAATACCCTAACCTTATTTCTTACATAATGCTTCCAATTTCATCAAAATTATACAGAAATTCAAGGTTGTTGAATCGCAATATGTATAGTATATTGTTTGGCCAGTTTGTTGCGTCATGTATCGTGAGTTGTGTTAAATCATAAAAAATAATTTAAAAATATATAATATAATTAATATTATATAAATCCAAATTTCAAAAGGAATCCAATAAGCAAAATGCATAAGTAACTAAAGTACAAATCAGTTATTCTCCTACTCATCAATCATCAAGACTAATATTATTACTATCAACTTCTATTAGTGACTTTTTTTTTTGGTAAAAAGCTTCTATTAGTGACTTTTCGACTTCATAAGGTTAAAACAAAATCAATAAAGATATTTTGAAAAGGCACTTTTTGCTCTATTTACTCAACCTTTTGTTGCTTTAATTTGAATAAGTTTTTTTATTGATTTATTTTTTATTTTGAAGATTGAAGAAATTTAAAATATTTATTAATACAGATTTTTCAGATTGATTTTTAAGTTTAAATCACAAATTAAATGTTTATTTTATTTTCATTATTAATAATGATATTTTTTATTTTTTTAAATTTAAATCACAAATCATTTTTTTATATTAAAAATTACAAATTTTGGGGCATATTATACACGATATGTATCGTATCGTACGATGCAGTATCGCATTGTGACTATCATCCGATACAACTCCCTTTCCGATACACCCCCTCGATAGGTATCGCCGAGCTTGTGAATTGTAATGCACGGATGCTTGCAGATCTCCACAAGCTAACATAAGACTTTTCAGCGTGCTTGACTTAGAGCAATTCTGGATGAGTGATCTCTTGGGAAGTTTATCAAGAAGTGTGTGAGTGAGGACAAAGCACGTTGAAAAGTCTTGTGTTGATTTGTGGGGATAGTCATTAATCTTGCAAGTGGTTGAGCGTTACAAGTGGTATCAGAGAAGGGTCTCTTTACCAGTACGGTGAAGTTCGAGGACGAACCAAGCGGAAGTTGGTGGGCATAGACCAAGAGAAAGCTGGTGGGCATGTAACATCTCGGGAGCTGACGAGGGCATGGAGTGATAGCCAGTGCAAAAGAGATGAGGCACAGACAACGAACGACTTTTGGCACGCTTCCAACTAGATGTGTGTACGAATAAATCGAATCAACACCTGAACTAGAGGGATCCAAAGACTATGCAAGTATGAGACTGTACAATTGAGGACAGCTTAAAGAAAATAATATGTATTACTTATACTAATAAGAATGCATTTACTTTTCGATAGCCCATAACTTAAGAATTTCATAATTAAGCGTGCTTGACTTGGAGCAATTCTGATATGAGTAACCTACTGAGTAGTTTCCCTGGAAGTGTTTGAGTGAGAACAAAATATGCTGAAAATCTTGTGTTGGTTTGTGGGAATAATCATTAATCCTACAAGCGGTCGGGCTTTACAAGTAAATGTAATAATAATAATAATAATAATAATAATAATAATAATAAGGATATATATAAAAAACAATATTTATATTAAGAAAATAATAATATTAAAAATAGAATAAAAATAAAGGAATATTAGAACATCAAAATAATTAAAAAATATAATTTAGAAAAAAATGTGGGCAAGGAGGATTCACGAGGAACACCCCCTCCAAGCCAAAGTCAGATTATGATTTTGAACTTCGATATCATCAAGAAAAGCAAATGTGATAGCCCAGTATCTTAATAACTTCATAATTAGATGTGCTTGACTTAGAGCAATTCTGGGATAGGTGACCTTTTGAAAAGTTTCTGAGAGAATGTGCAAGTGAGAACAAAGCACACTGAAAAATCTTGTGTCGATTTATGGGACCAATCATTGATACTACAAGTGACTAAGCTTTACATGAATTGTATCGTATCGTGTGGTACATATAACTATGCACAAATTTCATATCATGAATCATTCACATAATTTCTTTTAAAAAAATTCATAACAAATCCCCCGATTATCCGAGTAGGAAAATAAAATTTGGAGGTTTCAAGTAGAGAGTCCAAAATTGAATTTGAGCAAAAATTTATTGAGAGCCCAACATGTCATATTAAACATAATAGAAGGGCTAAAAATTTAATTGAACCTTTAATTTTTGACGTTTTTCAAAATGTTTTTTAATAAACTTACAAGTTTTTAAGCTAAATTTTTTGTTTTCTTTCTAATATGTTCTCAAAATAATTAATTTTAAATGTTTCTTCTTACGTTATAATTTTATATCTTTCTCCTTGAGTTTCAGCTGTTTATTTTCTTAAATAAATTCATTTCAACATTTTATTTTTTCATTAAATTTTACTCTCTCTTTTTCTTAAATTTTGAGTGTTATACTCCTATATGAATAATTATTTACTGAGTGACTTAGTCTTTTAATCTACTTTTCTTTAAAAATTAATATATGTCATTCTTAAATTCTCTTCTATTTAATTTTGAATTCAAATTGTTTTAAATTAATTATGTATATTTCCTTTATAATTTTAAATTTTTTTCTTTTAATTTACATTTTTTAATTCTACCTGAATAATTATGCATATACATTTTATAACTTTTAATATTTTTGTATTTTATACTTTTTAAATCATACTTTTTTTTGCTTTTTTTTTGTTTTTTAGTAAAAGGAGAAATAATATTTCGCCCTGTGCTCACCACACAGCTCCGCAATCATACTTAAATTTAAAACGCCTCAAATACTTGATAGTTGACTTAAATTGATAGCTTATCCATATAAAATATAAAGATACGTTGTTTGTTAATTTTTATATATCCAACTGTTAATCTAGTCTAGCCCAGGTCTATGCCCACCAAGCTGATAGGCTTTATCTGTTTGCGACTAGCCCTTCCCAAACCAACTTAACTTTAGCCCATTATTGTGGGTCAGCCCATGGCCAAGAGCAATCCAAGATTTTAGCTTCAGTTACAAATAAATGTTATTGCAACAAGTTTTCAGCCATTCATTAATGGAATTTGCATTTGTCATTTAACATGACACAATAAATTTTTCTACACACATAACATTTTGTGGGACCCACACTTTTTGAAGAAAAAAGAAAAAAGAAAAATAAATTACGGCTCGCAAAACGAATCTCTATAACATTACACAATCATTTTTCCTACAACATTACTCTTATAAAACCCTTCATTCATATCCTAGTTGAATTTAATGGGAATGCCATACTCAAATAAATTCCTGTCTCATTAAAGTATGTATAATAGGAGGAAAAAAAGTTTTGTAGTGCCTGGTTTTTCATAATTGACTACATATATATTAACAAGGTGTAAAGGATATCACAAGGTTCAATTACAGTACACTAGGACAGGACATCTCTTTGGAAATATAGAAAAGAACCATGTAAAAGTTCTAGATGTTCCTGGTTGATTTGATCGACACGGGGAAGCAGATCCATCGATTTAACAATCCAAAACAGCGAAATTTCTAATCCACTACCATATTACCTATGCCCGTCCAATAAAAACACAACACCTATACTGATATACTTCCTAAAAGAGAAAACAAAAAACTATACTTATGCATACATAGTTTGTAATTTTACTTTGAACGGGAATAGTACAAAGTACTGAGTGCGACGGTAGTACCAAATGTATTTTCCAAAAACAGCTTTAGTAGCTACAATGGCATTCGGATAGTGTAAGAAAAACATGCACAAGAAGTAATAACTATGGCTTTAAATTGTAATATCTGATTTCCATTAAGAATGCTACAATACATTTGTAATCTCTCTTGAAAATTATAAATGGAAACTCAATCGTCGATACAGACCTTCCTTGTGGTCCAGTAGCTTTTAAAAAATTGAAACTATTCAACAAAGACACTAATCTTGGTTTCCAGCCTGATGGTGTTTTTCTCTATACAACATTTGACAAAAACAACAAAGGGAATATATTTCTTTCGTTGAATGAAACAATGATACATGCAAAACTTGTTCAATATCATTGCCGTCTAACATTGTCCCTCTGTCATTGGATTTCAGTTTTTGCTGCCAATCATATAGAAAGAAAGATTTCCTTGACTTGCACAAGGATTGAGTAAATGACGTAGGTCAGAGACTTGTTAAGACATTTCAATTTCAAACTTTATTATTTCAAAATATTCTATTATTTCAAAAGTTTACTATTGTTCAGCAAAATACATATAAAAAAAGTGTGTGCGGTCCATATGAAAAAAAGAGAAAGAAAAAGAAAATTTGATTTCCATATACTTTTATGAATGTATTTTGATAAACATTAAGTAAAATTATTTAAAGTAACTTTAAAAATTTTAAACCTATTTTCAATTGGTTCTTCATATTTTTTTTAAAAAAGTAAGGGGGTGTATTGGATTAGGATTTTAAAAGACTTTTTTGAGCTAAAAAATCTTAAAGATTTTAAAAGACTATTTAGAATTGGAGAGACTTTAAAGAATTTTTTAAAAGACTTTTTTTAAATCAAGATTTCGTAAGATTTGATTTTAAAGGATTTTAATAGAATTTATAAGATTTGAAAGAACAATATGTATTTATAAGATTTTAAAAAATCATATGAATTTTTAACAAACATTCAAAATTACAAGATTCAATAAAAAAGAAAAAGGTTATACTTACAACCTTTTTTTATTTACAACCATATCTTAACCCTTGATTTCCGTCAATCAACGGTTATCATTCATTGCAAATTAAATATTAATTAATGAGTTTGATTTGAGAAAATAATAATCGTTGATTGACGAAAATCAATGGTTAAGATATGGCTATAAAATGTTATAAACAAAAATAAGTTGTAAGTATAATCTTTCCCATAAAAAATAACAAAGAAATGCAAAAAAAGTAAAACCTAATATAATTTTTTCAATCAGTAAAACATAATATAATTTTTAACAAACATTAAAAATTACTAAACAACAGCTTTTCACATATCTAATGGGTTGAAAATTATCGTCTTCATTTGGTATCAAAGCTATGCATATATGATTATAAGATCCAATTTTTTTAATTATAAAAATAATTCTAAATTTGCATATAGAACCTAAAGTTCATGATAAAATTTGGTTTGGAATTTTTTGCAATTGATCTTGAAAACCTTGGGGTTTTTTGTTTTACGTGTTGAGAGTTTTCTAACCATATATCATATGCATATTTTCATTGAATATTCTAAGAAAATTTCGAATTTGAAATTTTGGGTTTAATTACATGAAAGTTTAGAAAATTTCTCAAATTTTTTTCAATTGATACATTGAAACCTTAAATTGCCTTCGGGTTTTTGAGAAACAAGCTTTTAGTTATCTATTGACACAAAACAAAATTGAAATTGTTTCCTATAATGAAAGAATTTCGTTCATGAATGTATTGTTACGAAATATAGTATTCATATTATCAAAGTTTCAATATTGATATTGTTTCATTGATGTAAAACGAAAATTGGTTGTTATTTTTTCACTGTTTTATGTTGTTTTTAATACAAAAATCACGCATTTTTGTGCCAAGAGAAACCGCGACCCATAACTTGAAAAATCGCTTTTTAAACTTCCAAAATTTCTAAAAAATGGCTAAAAAATATGTTATTTTTTAGATAGATTATATTAAAATCTCGTTGGTTCGTTGTTTCTGGGTTGTTTTGTGATGAAAATCGCTAAAAAATATGCTTTTTTTGTAGTTTTGACGAAGCTCCCATTGTGAAACCCAATTTCAAGCAATGTCAACCGGCCAAATGAAGAAGAAAACACTGCAATAGAAGAATCTCAAGAAATCATAGAGGTTAGGGTGAGATCAAGAAATCATAGGGGTTAGGGTGAGATTGTGGGAGAGACATCCTATTTATATTTTTCTCTAAAAAGTCTCACGAAATCCACACCAATAAAAAATCTATTAAAATCGTCGGATTTTTGAATACCACGAGATTGTGATTCCATTGTTTAAAATCCTGATTGAATACCAACGGATTTGGACAGATTCTAAAATAATCCTTTAAAATCCTAATCGAATATCACATGACTTTTTTCAATCCATTAAAATCCTAATCGAATACCAACAGATTTTTTTGTCCAAAAATAATCCATTAAAATCCTTTGAAATTTCAATCCAATACACCGATAAATTATGCACATCCATTCAACTTCAAATGGAAAGCATCCAAAGATTCCTAATTTTTCAGGCCCAAGTAAACCAAGCAAAAATCCTGTGTATGTCAAAAGAAAAAAATAAATAAAAGCGGGTGAAAAAAGTTTCTGTTTAGAAAGTAAAACTAGTTGATTTCCCGTGCGATGCACAGAGAAAAAAAAATCGGTTTGTTTGTCCCGTAAACGAATTAATAAGAAAATCGGTTTGTTCGTATGACATAAACGTGTAACTTTTAAGGTAGGAACAAAAAAAAGAATATAATAATTTAAACACAGTAAATTCCATGGTTGACAACAAAATCTCCATTAAAAAAATATAAATGTCATGTTGACAGCAATATAATAAGAAATATGCCCAACCGATACTCACAACAGTTGTAAAATATCGTCCGCCATGCACTATTGGTATTTGCTGTTGTTCGAAATGAATCATAAACAATATATAAACAATATTTGGAAAAGAAAAAAATATTGAAGGGAATTATATAGTTTAGGCAGATGAATAATTCAGAATTACAATGAAAAACCTTTGACTCTGAAAAATGACAAGGGAATAATATACTGATTGTGCCTCGAATACTGAATCTGCATAACAATAAAAAATTAGCAGAAAAATAGGCATAACAACTAAAGGAAATCAACAAAGAAGATTAAAAAATATTTTCTGATAAAAAATTGAGATCTTACCTGATACCAAACAACAATGTTATCTCTTTGTAGAAATAACCAAGTATACTACACTAATATTTGAAATACTTCCTTGTAGACGATGTTAAAGGTAGTATTTGTAACGCAACCATTTTCATCAAGTATCAGCATCTTCAATCCATGTCTGCTCTTTACTCTAGATAGTGCCACATATAATTGCCCATGAGTGAAGACAGACCTAGGAAGATAAATGCCAACATGAGACAGCGACTGTCCTTGACTTTTGTTGATAGTCATCGCAAACGAAACTACCAAGGGGAATTGTCTTCTTTGAAAGTTTACTGGAAATGTATGACCCGATGGGCTGATCGTCATTCTAGGGATTAACACAGTATCTCCTATATTGTTTCTTGTAAGAACAATTGCCTCAACAACATGATTCCCCAACTTTGTAATAAGTAATCTCGTACCGTTGCATAAACCTCTTGATTGATCAATATTTCTCAATAGCATCACCGATACTTTAACCTTCAAAGTTAATTTATGATCAGGAATCCCCGAACATGAGAATGTATTTAAGATATCAGGGGAGATTTCGTCATCCTCAAGAGATGAATTACCGTCTTGTTTCAAAACCTTATCTGAACTCAATAATGTCCTTTCTTCACCCGGAATCACAGCCATTAGGTGCTCGTTTAACATGGCAACATCGGACAATTTAGGAGTCAGAAGAGCACGTTCTTTAAAGAAAGTAGGATCTAATATATTATCCATCAAATTCGGGTAAACAAAATCAACAATATCTGAAATTGGGTCTTCTGAACCTTTGATCAACAATTCATCTGGAATTGTTATAATAGATTCTCCATCAACATCATCTCCAAGATCACCATCTCCTATTTTAAGCAGCCACTCAGAAAATTCTTTTATTTCCAACAAATTATTAGTGCTACTTCCAGAATTGAGACACATGTTCTTGGTCAAAGATAACAGATGATAATGGGACCATAGATAGGAAGAATTGATGGTTGCATGAACTATATCTTGTCTACTGCCATTTGGAATGTCAGGTAATATTTGCCGAAAGTCACCTCCTAGAACGACAACTTTTCCACCAAAGGGCATATCAACACAGCTAAGAACATCTCTAAGTGTTCTATCAAGAGCCTCAAAGCAAAATTTGTGTACCATCGGTGCTTCATCCCAAATGATAACTTTGTTTTTGACAACAACTCTGCCAAAGTAGAATTTTGTTTTATATTACATGTTGAATCTTCGGTGATCTGTATAGGAATACGAAATCTAGAATGTGCCGTACGTCCTCCAGGAAGAAGAAGTGAAGCAATTTCGCTAGAAGCAACATTAAGCACTATTTCAGCTCGAGATCGAACAAATGCTCACAGGGTGTTCCAAATAAATGTTTTTCCAGTCCTACCAAAGCTGTACAGGAAAAAAAATCCTCCTTTACCTGCCGAAACAACTGAAATTATTTTGTCATAAACAACCCTTTGCTCGTCAGTGAGTGAATTCAGTAGTCTGTCATGCTCTTCTTTCAAAGAGAAACTGTCATACAACAATTTATCCATCACCAATCTATTCTGCATATCCAATAAAGATTCACCCAAGATGCTCGGCATGGATGGGTAATCAGAAAGGCATTTACCGTTGCTTTGCAACACCTTATCGATTTCTGCCAGGGTTATGTTTTTTATAAAATCCTCTGTAAGCAAAGCATCTGGAAAAAATTGAAAAATACAAAAAAAAGGATTAACAAAGACAAAGTTGGTGAGGAAAAAATTTAATTATTCGATTTAAAGATTAAAATTTGATTTTTAAAAGAATTTCTTTTCCCACCATCCATATTTAAATTCAAAATTTTAAACCATTTCAAATTTTGAATTTCAGATCAGACGACCAATTCCAACATAAAAAGCAATTAAAACACTTGATTATCCAATTAAAATTTCAAATTTCAAAATCATATTTATTAATTAATTATTCTTTTATATCTGTCACCACAAGCGGTCATTTAATTATTCAATTTAAAAATAAAAATTCAATTTTAAAAAAAAATTCTTTTCCCACCATCCATATTTAAATTCAAAATTTTAAACCATTTCAAATTTCGAATTTCAGATCAGACGACCAATTCCAACATAAAAAGCAATTAAAACACCTGATTATCTAATTTATTTTGTCTTTCAGCTCTCTTGATTCTTGATTGTTATAATATTTGAATCAAATATACAACAAAGATAATGTCTTTGTTATATCATTGTTGTGTATATATTATTTAAAAAATAACCATAACAAAATTGTGAATTGAATGACAATCAGGTCTTCAACAATTGTGAAATTTGTCTTTATTTCTAATGATCTCCATGAATAGAGATCGTGAATGCATGTCCGTGAAAAGATTTTTCTTTTTATTGAATTTAAAATTTCGAATTTCAGATTGTGCAAAATAAATACATAATTTCGAAATTTAATTGATAAACCATTTAAAATTTTGAATTTCAGATGAGATGACCAATTTCAACATAAAAAGCAATTAAAAAAGCTGTTTTCTTTTTGGATACCAATGTGATGGGCAGTGGGACATTAAATACCTTGACTGCTACCACAAATGGTCATTAAATTATTCGATTTAAAGATTAAAATTCTATTTTTAAAAGATATTCTTTTCCCACCATCCATATTTAAATTAAAATTTTTAAACCATTTCAAATTTCGAATTTCAGATCAGACAACCAATTCCAACATAAAAAACAATTAAAACACCTGATTATCCAATTAAAATCTTGAATTTCAAAACCATATTTATTAATTAATTATTCTTTTGTTACCAAAAAAAAAATTAATTATTCTTTTATGTCTGCTACCACAAATGGTCGTTTAATTATTCGATTTAAAAATAAAAATTTGATTTTTAAAAGAAATTATTTTCCAACCATCCATATTTAAATTCAAAATTTTAAACCATTTCAAATTTCGAATTTTAGATCAGATGACCAATTTCAACATAAAAAGCAATTAAAACAGCTGATTTCTTTTTGGATACCAATGTGATGGGCAGTGGGACATTCAATGCCTTGTTTGCCACCACAAATGGTGGTTAAATTATTTGATTTAAAAAATAAAAATTCGATTTTTAAAAGAAATTTTTTTCCCACCATCCATATTTAAATTCAAAATTTTAAACCATTTCAAATTTCGAATTTTAGATCAGATGACGCATTCCAACATAAAAAGCAATTAAATCAACTGATTATACAATTAAAATTTCGAATTTTGAAACTTATTAAACAACTGATTATCCAATTACCGGATTAACCACATATTTATCATTGCAATAATACAATTGAAAATATTGTGGAAAATAACTAATGACAAACAGATAAACTTGTATTCGAGAATGTGCACAAACATTACTTTGTCTACAGGAACGCTTCTATTTGAAGTTAAACACGGAGGAAGTGATTACCAAAACACAGCAATAAAAAACTACAATTATATTGTTCAATCCCAAACAATCTCCAAAACAAAAAACTTTCAAGTGACGTTGTTCCAGCTTCCAAGTGACATTGTTCCAGCTACGCGTCTTTCAGAACAGCATCAAATCTAAACAGAAACAAAAAAATAACGACGTATTAACAGACACATCACACTCACGATTATAAAAAAAAAGCTACACAAAGAAAAAAATAATGGGTAAGTACTCAACTCTTTCTCTAGCTTAATCTTCTTAGGAGGACAGACAACTGATGAATTAAAATCGTCTTGAAGGGGATCATACGGATTCATTAACGGCGTCAGCATTGATAGCGAAATATCACCAACGTCTGCACTATCACACGTCTGACTTTCCACATCCTTGTCAGAAACAAATATTGTTTGAAATTAACTTATGTTTTTCAATAAAATTGCATGCAACATTTTTTTGATTAATTCATAAGCAATAATTTCGAGATACCGTAGCTCTTTCCGGTTCTGCTGATGCAACGACACTGTCGCAAGCCTTGTCAAATAATCCTTCATCCTGCATTTAAAACAAATATTTTGAAAAAAATCAAATCCATTGAAACGCAGAATGAGAACAGCAAAACCTAAATAGAAATAATAATGTTAATAAAAAAATAACTCACATTCTTATCCACAACAGTCTTAAGGAAGGATGTGATTACAGATTCGCTTATACATACTTTAGAAATCTGATACCTAGGCTCACTGTATGAGTCCAAATTATTTTTTTTCACATTCACTTTAAACAACATGGATTTATCAATAAGAACATTAAGTTCCTTAGGATAGTGCTCGAAATCATCACCCTGCAAAAAAAATATTAATGAATTTTAATAAGAACTTTAATGAATAAAAAAATGAGTGAAATAAGAACACAAACCCTTTTGAAATGCTGCTCACGTAAATCCGCAGCACTCATGCCCAACAAAGCAACACAGTCTCTATCAAATAGAATGAAAGATGCAAAATCAGTGTGATC